>NW_009227508.1:0-26669 GCF_000690835.1 Fulmarus glacialis | reverse complement strand
TTTTTACCAATGACCTGACACCACCATCTATAATTAATTACATCATTTACATTAGACTATTGACTAAACAAATACATAAATCATAGGCAGAGTCAATAGACGCAGACATATTTAATCATGTTCTAAATAATGATTACTGCTCCCATAATGCAATAATTATTTTCAGCAGCTGACTTGAATTAATCTTCTGTCAAAGTGCCATCTGAAAAAGGAGAGCGGACCACGACGAAGATGAAGGCAGCAGCCCTGGTGATGGAGAAGCCGTCTAGCACTTCGCCTTCACTCTCCCCGTCTCCCTGCCTGCCTCTCTGTCCCCACGAGGTCTGCAGGCGGCGGGGCCCGGAGGGTGCTTCCAGCCGGCACCCCCACCTCCCGCCCCCACCCACTGCCAGGGAGCCCTGCCGGGCCCCCAACAGCACGCTGAGCATCCCATGGGGCCAGCCCTGGCTCCCTCTCGACTCCCACATGACTCAAAGCTCCCGGCAGGCAAAAGACGACCTCCCATTTACTCCAGTGGGTGCCCGGCACTGTCCCTCTCCACCTTGCAGGATCGGGGCGCTGCTCGGGCACCCTTGCGTCTGTCCTCCCTCCTCTCCGTAGAGGAGCCTGGTTTGCAAGGTGCCGAACGCGTCTGAAAACCAGACTGATGCGACCCTGAATAGACACGGCTCTCCATAGAGGCTAATGCAATTAGGGTGAATTTAACTCTCATTTACTTAAAAGCATTTCAAAAGGCATTTCATTAATTTGCAAAACACACATCTGGTCTATCGTGCCGATCCGCCTGGCACGCTTCGACCATGGCATGTTTTCAAAGGGCCTTGAGAATGATGCTGCGCTCCTCCCCCTCATTTCTGCAGCAGCCGAAAACCTCCTCCCAGCGAAGTCCATCCGAGCGCCGATGCGAACAGCAGGAGGACAGAGCCCCGGCTCCCCACAGGATCCTGTCCCCGATGGTTAGTTTGTGATGCCGTGATAACGGAAGCACAGTATTTTACTGGAGAGAGAGGCTTAATCACTACAAGGCCTGCGACAGCTCTCAGTAGGTATCCTCAGAGGAGAAGACGGACGGAAAATTCCCCATGCAGGATAAGTAGCATCAGAAAAGGATACCCTGGGTTTAGGGTTGGAAATCCCCCAAGGAGGAGTTGACTCTGTCTTGATGATGGTCCCTGCTTGAAAACTCACACCTTGTGGGATGACAGCTCTATGTGAGAGCAGCAGGGAAAGGATTTCTAGCTGGGAGAAGTTTGGGTAATTTAGGGGGTTCTTTATGTTGCAGCAGGCACAGGAGTGGGTTTCGGGGAGGGAGAAGAAACCTTTTAACAACTTTCCTCCTCCTCCTCCAACTACTGACTACACTAACAACCTTTCGGTTAACAAGCTATTTTGATAACCTGTAGTTTGATAAAGCAGGATTGCACTGCAGTGTGGTTGTAACTGCAGCCGTTACAGTCATCTCTGTGACTGTCCCGCACTGCTGTGCACTGGGACAGAAATTACCCTGCACCCAATGCTGGACAAGGGTTTACCAGTTCTGGAAGAGACAAACTCTCCCGCCTCAGGCACTATCCAGCTTCTAACAGAAAGGAGTTAACACATCTCTAAACTGCCTACCGCATAGTTTTTTCCTGTCTTCTTGCATTGTCAAGATGCTACACCCAGTAAGTTTGATCCAACAAAGCCCTTCTTCTGTCCCTGAGGGTGAAGGAAGTGCAACAGTGAACACCAGATAATTGAAGATACAGAACTGTCTAGGAAATTCAATTGTAAAATCAAAGCCGACGTCCTTTTCCAAAAATTAAAAAAAAAAAGGCAAACTTCAACTCTCAGATTTTAATTTCCCAAGTAGGAGGTAATTATACCATAGGCTACTCAATAACACCATCATTATACATGTACGGCTGATTCTTCCTATCAATACACGTTTGTCATAACACAAATCTAAATAAGACTCAGGTGTTGTAATGAACAGCATTTGGATATATAGCTTAGAAGTCATAGGACTTCACAACGTAGCACTTTTGAATGCTTTTCTAAAATAGAAGGATTGGGCAGGCTACACTAAAATATTAATGAAGGATAATGAAAAAACAGCCGTCAATGACAGTATTATAGGTTGGTTAATATTGTATGATGAGTGTGTTATAACCATAAATAAACAATAAGTATAAATGATAGTGAATATAAATAATCACTAATACAAATAATAAATAATACAATCTAAGCTCAAGAGGGCGATGTAATAGAATCAGGACAGGCATCAACTACCGAATGGTTTTCCTTCCTACTCCTCATTCTCTCAAAAAGCTTTCAGAGACGATATTATTATTCTCTGCTATCAAAACCAGAACAATGCAGTATGCTGTGCTTCTTTCTCTTTCAACATGCATTGACAGCATTTCAACAATATGCTATTGTAATAAAAAATAGCAATCTTGACCTTCTAGAGGGTACAAACCTTAAATGGACCACGGGCACAAAAGAAACGGATCAGAAGAATGTATTGCCAATAATGTTACTTTCTTCCCTGGAACTGAAAGGAAGGAGCTTGCGTGAGCCATCTGTAATCGCAATTCGCAGTTTGCTTAAATGTGATCTTCAGCCTCAGACTTTAATCACTGGGAAAAAAATGCTAAAATAGTTTTATTGGTTGTACATGTAAAACATTAAAAGTTTACATGGGTGAGAAATCTTCCAAAGAGAAAACAAAGAAAGAAAACAAGAGATAAAAACATTCCTGTGTCTAAGAGCCTGAGCTGGATGGGGACATAAGAGGCGCAAGATGGGTACCTCTGGGTTTGGTATTTGTCTTACACGAGAGAGGGGGCAAGTCAGTCAGCTCACCAAATCTCCTTTTCCAGCAGTATAATAGGAACAGAAAATTCCCGATGCCTGTCTTCTCTCTCTATGTCACAGCTTTAATAATAAACAATTTAGCATTGATGAAGACAGCAAAAGCCAGCAGAAATGTTGTGCACAGCAGCAGTCGCGCAATGCTGGATCACAGTAGCAAAAATCAGCTTCACCGCTGTAACGAGGGGACTGATCTAACACCCTCCCCCAGAAAACTCTCTCACCTCTAGCGTGCACAGAAACCAGCATCACCCTTGGGAAACTTTCTGGAGGCGTGCTCTCTCCTTAAACTGGTGCTCAGTATTAACTGGGCATGTTGACAAGCAATCCTCAGGACACTGGTGGAAGTGTTGGAGAGCTTGAATGATTGCTCTAAGACTGCACAGGTGCCTGTATGTAGCAAAATGTGGAATACTCCCATCAAGGAATTCACATTCGCTCCCTGTTTACAGGATGCCTTAGCCTTCTGGATTTATCTCATTTAGGTAACCTGCTGTGTCATACCCAAAGCCCATATCTTAATTCCCCCATTACGCCTGGGCCTTTGAACCCATTTGTTATCTTGGCCAATTCTTCTGGTCCCCCTACTAACCTGAACATATTTGTGAACAGTAGATGGTTGTTGGAGGCTGCAGTGCAGATGGAGACTTTCTCAGGCATACGCCTTGTCTAAAGTAGCTGCCTCAAAGCCTATTAATCAGAACCATGACTGAATTCAGATGAGAACTTCCCCGCTTAGGAGCAAATTCTGCTATGGCACCCCTGTCCCTCCCCGCTAGCAGGCTTTCCCACATCAGGAGCAGGTAAAGCAGCCAGCAGCACATCCGTCACGCTGATTCATGCAGCACTACAAGGCACTCGGGTGCTGTGTTAAAAAAAATACTCTCTGCAGAACAGGAATCCCAGTCACACCAACTTCAACCAGCTGTATAAGTCCTATACATCTTTTTTAGCATGTCCCTTCTTGCATCCCTTTTTTGCTATGTCAGGGTTAAAGCAACAGTTTCCAAGGCCTGTGCATAGCCCTTCCCCATTTCCCCACTAAGTTGCCATCTCAAGATGCCAGCTGTGCCAGTCTGCCTGCCACACACACCTGCTGTCACACTCCCGATTTCTTCTATGGTGATCCCTGAGCTGCCTGGAGTCAAATATTTTTATTATTTGATTTTGGAAGTACCGTTTTTATTTCATGTGTGTGGTTGAAAGGATTGTCCACACTACCTTGAGACTTTTTTCCCCATAAACAAGTCCTGAGTAATTTCTTTATAAACCTGGCTGTGGAATGACATTTATTAGGGACCACTTCTCCTTGATTTGTTGGCTTTACAACAACAAAATGACTCCTCCATTGAGGTTTGGTTTTTCAAAGCCAGAAGAGAAGTCATGGCCAAGCTCTTATTATTGGAGATAGTGGCCAAGAGTTGGAGATAGTGGCCAAGAGTTGCCTTCCTGTCACTTGAACATAATCCTGGGGAATGGTTGCCCGCTGGTGTAAACAGCAGCATGAATATGAGCTCATAGCCAGCCCCAAAATCTTCAAAGAAATAAGACAGAGGTAAGTAGCCAAGTGATACAGTTATTTATAAACTTCTGTTAAGTCTGTCATTTTTAGCTACGCTCAAAAGCAACCTTTTAAAATGATGTTTCAGCAACACAGTCAACAGCAAGGCGCGCTGGTCTTTGGCTTGATTAGATTTTGCTCCCTTTACCTTGATGAAACGATGCCTTATTAGCATTCCAAAATGAGAGTGCGCTCTAAATGTAAGTGGATTTTAATACAATCTTTTTGAGGAAATGTCAAACTGCATCGGGTATGTCTTCTCCCTGCCCCCCTTCTCTTCCCTGAACAGCAGAGTTCAGCAAGGAACCATGCCAAAATAATGAGCAAGGGATAGGGGGAATTTCAGAGTCAAGGTAAAAGATGAGAAATAAATCTGCCAGCAGTAATGTTGCTGTGGTTCTGCCGTCACCTGCTTAATTCAGTGCCTTTCCTTTGGTTTTGCACCGGTGTAACCGATAAGACTGGCACCATGCATTTCTCATGGCTACTCAATCAGTACTTAACACCACATACCAAAAGCTGGAGGGTTTGCTGGTGTAAAGTGGTACCAACCGGCACAGTTATTTATACTGGCTGGAAAAGTCAACCCAAGCAGTTATCCTCTGTTGTGTACTTTGGTTTATTTGGGATTACTGGAGCTGTCCATGCATGGGCCTTAGGAGGTTAAAGGGCCCCTGAAAAATTGTTGCCCAAAGTTACTGAAGTCTGGAGTAAAAAAAAAAACAACACCAAACCCAAAGCTCAAACAGGCAAGGCATACCTGCTTAAATTAAATTAAATATTAACATCCCCTGCTTTAGAGTTGCACCATGAACGTAATATGTGCACTGTTAATGAACCGCAATTTATTTACACCTCAAACAAAGAGTATCCTCACTGCCCTAAAGTAGTTAAATTGCCCTCTTCCTAGTGAAATTTATTGCCATTTAAACATGCCAAAAGGCCATTCTGCCGGTCATTACAATAATCTATCATTTCTGCAACTGCTGGTATCCTGTTCTGTGGTCAAACTCAATCTGAGAAGGGTCAACAGAATTTTTCCACCAAATGCTTCCCTCTTGCCTGTCATCAATTTACTTTTGTCAACAAAAAGGGCATTACTACCGAATGAAATAGAAGATCCCCTTAAGACCTCTGGCAAACAGCAAGAGCTTCTCCGAGGTATCACATCTTTTCTGCTTGCAGATGTGTGTGTGCACGTGTGCTAGGACCATATCTGTACTGAATGCATGAGCAGGAATTTTGTAGCTTGTCAAGCTCCTTTTACTCCAATAAGCATTCACACTTCTAACTACTGTGGACAGTCACACAATGTTTTCAGTTTTTCTCTGTGAAAATAGTTTTAAGAATATGTTCTCCAATAGGAAATTATGACTGTATTAGTAACTCAGCTTTTTGTCACACGGCTCTTCCGCTTTTCTTATATGCATGCAGTCAGAGCGCACACCGAGACTTGTTTTGCCTCACGTCACACCCATCTGGTAGCAATACAGTTCCAGCTAGACACACAGACAAGGACAATAGAGCTGCCACTTAGAGAAGCCATCAGACGACATCTGAAAGCGCACTCTGCTACTTCATGCTACTTTTGCTACTCCTCAAGTCAGAGCTGCTGCCATTTCAGCCAGTAAGGCAAAGCGAGTTACTCGCTGCATGTGGCTGAGGCCATTAAACAGTGACACATACACACAAAAGGTTAGGACCACCAGTTCACAAAGAGAAGTCCAACTTCAACCTGCTGCTGACTTTTTAAATTTTAAATGGCTAATGTCCTCACTAGGAGCACCGCACCGAAAACTGACTTCATTATTAAGTGCTGGGGAACTCTTGATTCTTGATTGAGAGCACAGCTAGATTTTGGCTGGATATCTAAAAATCCTAGGGAATAGTCTAGTGCCATGTAATAAAAATAATGCTACTAATAAAACCACCACAGTGCCCTTAAATGATTTTTAATATACCAGTGTCAGGAAACACAAACCCAAATTAAGTCAATTAGGTCACTACTATTAATCAGCATCCTCTTCATGTAGTTGAAGGACCCCAACACTGTGCCTCGTTCTTCTACGCTTAGGAGGTATTATTCTATCTAATCCTTGTCACAGAGAGCTAAGAGACTACCTTTTTTGTATGTACAAAACAGAGGGAGAAATGAAAGGCAAGGAAGAGAGCCAAGTGTGTAGCTTTGAGGTTTCCTTGTAACAGGAATACTGTATTACTTTGGTCTGCAAGCAGTTTGTCCCAGACCCTGCAGGGAGCGGAGCCTGGGAGAGAAGGCAGGGAAAGGGCTTGTGTGCTGGCTGGAAGAAAGGAGTCTGAAAGTGTTTCTCAGTACAGGAGGCAAGTAATGCCTCGACATATGATTACCAGAATAAGGAAAAGCACAAGTGGATAATCAGAGTAAGTAGGAATGAACAAAGCCACAAAACCCCTGACAGCATGGAGTATTTAAAGCATCACCTATCACACTGGCATCAAACAATGCTGCTCAACAAGCCATTCAGGACACACTTCGATTCTAGAGGTACTGGCTCAGCACCAGCGGTACTGCTGCATTTTCAGCTGGATCCAACTCATTTTCACTGTGTTTTCAGTTTGTCACCATTTATCCACGGGCATAACAGACATGACAGTTTATTCATACCATCTTATCTCTCCTCTGTTCTTTTTTCATGTGGACAACACATAGGTATCAATCTGGAGTGAGTTTTGATGCTTTCTTCCCATCTTTGACATCTCTAGGGTGATCACCCAGGAGAAGTCCTGTTGGTGTTGGTCCCTTTCCAATAGGAAATGGAAAGTGCCATTCCGTTTCCTATAACATCCCACAGACCCATATGCTCTGGTGAACATTCAATTTGAACGTACAGATTTGAAGAGCCACCTTTTTTTCAGTGACTTAAGGAACTAAATTCACAGGTAGCAAAGAACATGGCTTCTCTTTCTCTCAGAGCAAAAAATAGTCCCTGTACTCCATCCTATCTCCCAAGTCATTTCTGTGGCCAAATGATAGTGGATTTTACTTGGAAAAGCTCCAACTGATGTAGCGTGTGGGCTTTTCCAAAGCCAAGCACTTTCCAGGTGCTATCACTAAAAGAGCATTCAGATGAAGCATTCAAACTAATGTCCAGACCAACTAACACGGAAGGCTTGGTAAGGGCAAGAGGCAGAGAGAGAAACAAGACAACATTTTTTAGTGTCCAGTTTTCTTCTTCAGACTGTTTTCCTGCATGTGACTATACAATGATCAGACGCTCCTTCTCAGGAGTGTCAGTTGGGTGACGGTGAGGATACTGCAGATTTGGAAAGCTAGTCTGTCTCATAATTTTGTTTTTGTACAGGAAATTAGAGGTCTCAATAGGCACATCCAATTAAAAAAAGAAACAACAACAACAACCAAAACATGCTTGGAGCCAAAAATTCATTCGAACACTCTTGTTTGAAATCTGAAGCAAAACCCCCTCCCAAAGAGCCTCCAAAATAATCATGTCAAAGTTATACAAATGGTAACCATTTATTCCAAGAAAATGAAATCTGCTGAGGCGAGACTGGGAAGTGTTAAAACTTAATGAACATAGAAATATATAGCCTGGCTTAAACAGAGCTGAATTTTCTTGACCTGGCTACAGTCCTCAGCATTCCCTCTTCTGATTTTTAATCACTTGGAAATATCCATATTATTTTTCCTGTGCTGGAAAGACGATGAAAGTTGTTCCCCTGTTTGAATATGAGGTAGGTGAGGAGAACAGCCTGTGACAGCTTATAGCAATTACTTGTCTTGACTTTTAAGGAGAAGGGTTGGCCAGCAAAGCAACACAGAGGAGAATAAAGAGATGCGAGATGCCCTGTCTTCAAATGACCTACAAATATCCCTTGTCTCTGCTCAGAGGAACAGTTTGCATGTGGACAGATAAAAGGGGGAATGAGCAGAGCTTTATCTCCACCAGCCCCACTGCATCAACCAGGAAATCTGTACTAATAAGTAGTAGCAGGAGGAATAAATGATCCTGTTCTTAGTACAGGCCAAATTTGTATTCTTTCCCACTGTAATAAGAAAGAAACCAGGAAAGGCACTGAGATTCTCTGTATGGCTATTGCCTTTCAAAGCATCAGGCAAAGCCATCATTTGGAGCTTTAGAAGCAACTGCTGCAACAACCAGTATTTTACTGAGGAGTATACAGATTCTCCACCTGGGACGGGGTAATCCTGCTTATACATACAAATTGGGGGATGAGAGGCTGGAGAGCAGCCCCGCAGAAAGAGATCTGGGGGTTTGGGTTGATGGCAAGTTGAATATGATTCAACAGTGTGCCCTGGCAGCCAAAAGGGCCACCCACGTCCTGGGGTGCATCAAAAACAGCATAGCTAGCCAGTCAAGGGAGGTGATTGTCTCACTCTACACTCCACTGGTGTTGCCCCACCTTGAGTACTGTGTGCAATTTTGGGCGCCTCAATATAAGAAAGACACCAAACTATTAGAGTGTGTCCAGAGGAGGGCAACCAAGACAGTGAAAGGTCTCAAGGGCAAGACTTATGAGGAGCAGCTGACGTCACTTGGCTTGTTCAGCTTGGAGAAGAGAAGGCTGAGGGGTAACCTCATCACAGTCTACAACTTCCTCAAGGGGGGCAATGGAGGGGCAGGTGCTGACATCCTCTCTGATGACCAGCAATAGGACACAAGGCAATGGAATGAAGCTGCATCAGGGGAAGTTCAGATTGGACATTAGGAAAAGGTTCTTCACTGAGAGGGTGGTCAGTACCTGGAACAGGCTCTCCAGGGAAGGGGTCACAGCACCAAGCCTGTCAGAGTTCAAGGAGCATCTGGACGACACTCTTAGTCACATGGTTTAGTTTTAGGTAGTTGTGCGAGGAGCAGGGAGTTGGACTTGACGATCCTTATGGGTCCCTTCCAACTTGAGGTATTCTATGATTCTGTGAATATGCAGACCAACCAGGTTGTCTGCTAAATCGGGGCCAGCACATGAAGTTTCCATGCCCACATCAATGAGAGATTGATGGGGGCCTGTATGACATTCAGATCACATGCTGAGGCTGTAGACCTCATAGTTGCACAGAACCCCCTAGTTCTCGTCTTATCAGCTACCAGTAGTTTTAATAAGAATAAGAGCAATAGGAACTATTAATACTTACAGAAGTCCCACTGCAAATGGGAAACAAACCAATGTAATAGCCTTTTTCATAGGAGAAACTTGCTGTAGCTTTCTGTATTTATGTGGTAAAACAAACTGGTACCAGCTGATTCCACCAGGAAACATCCAACCTTGTGGAATACAGCTCTGCCCTTTTCCTTGCTCTGCCTGTCCAGAGAGCAAACAGCTGCAGCTTGTGAGCTTGTGGCTGCCCTTGCACTGTTTGTTGCTACCTCCTGGAAGGGGCTGCAGCTCCACAGGAAGCTCAGCTAGAGCCCGACATGAATCCGGCTCCAGTCAGGCATTCTAGCATGACCCATCTTCACCTCCCTGTGAGTCCTGTCCCCCAGAGTATGGGCTGGGGCTCAAGTCTGCTTATAGCAACTCAACTGGGACAGAAGCTCCTGGTGAAAGGGCAGTAACAGCTTCAGTTGGTGAAATCAAATCTGTCACAGCTCACCTGGCAGAGCCAGAGTGGCTTTACAGGGTTTTTCTGTACAGTTTTGCTACTCAGTACTAGAAATGGAATTTGGTTCTGGCTGGAGCTTTTGCTCAGCTCGATCTCTGCTGCAGTGGTTTGTATTGCATCTGCAGGACGAATTTTGAAAGCTGAATTAATATGAAAGGCAGAAAATCAAAGATATTATGAGAACTGAAGGTGAGCATCAAGAATTTTGCCTCTGTCAAATAAGACTACCTCTTCCATGCTCGTCCTTGCTTCAGACATGAGGCGTGAGATGAATTTGGAAGAAGATTTTCATGTCAGGACAAATTCTCAAGTAAGAGCACTTCATCCAAGAAGCAATTTGCTTCTCCAGTAATTTTTCAGTATTTCCTTTGTCATTGTTGAAGGTGTTTGTGTCTGAATAAGAGTTTTGTTTTTCACACAGATCAGATTTGGTTTTGTGGCTTACAACTTAAGTGAGACCCTTAACTGTACACACATTCTTAACCTATAAAATGAACGGGAACCTTGGAAGTTGATACTGAAACAGAGACTACTGAGTCAGAGCAGGATGGAAAGATAGACTGTGTGGAAGGGAAAAAGCTTACAAATATATATGATAACTGGCAACACAGTTAAAATCATACAGCTCATGATGGCCTTATCCAAAAGTCATCAAAATCAGTTGAGAACATCCTTGCACATTCAAGGGTTCTGGGTCATATTTGTGTCAATGAGTCTTATTTTACAAATTCTGGAGCTAAACAGATCTTGCATTATGTTTCATCTTTTTTTGCCCCCAAGGAAGGTGAAGTGCTGGACAGTGTCTGCCAAACACAGCTCTTAGGTATTGATGTTGCAGGACAGTTTCCCAGCTGGAAGAACGATCCAGCAGTAGTACTGGGATTTCTTGCATATCAAAAGGAGCCAAGAGAAGGAAGTGAGACATTGTCACAGTCACACAGATCATGACAACCTTTCAGTTTTAATTCATTGGGTATCTTCAGTGTTGCCAGATGATACAGTCCATTGACAATGGTTATTTTACGCAAGTCTGCTTGTTTCTCATAAAAAGCAAGAAAGTCATGGCTTGGCCATAACAAAATTTGAAGAGACAATAATTCCAGTTTTATCCAATAGGGAAAATAATGACCTATGTCTCTCTGCTTAATATCAAGATGCCTGACTTGAAAAACTGAGTCAGATAAACCTATCATATTTTGCAAGAAAATATTTCAAGTTCCTCATCTATGTTTAATAGTTTAAAAGCATCAAACTAACTTGCTCTAGCACATCAACTGGGCAGGGTTAAACCCATTAAAAATATCCTGGATCCAAGGGACTGACAAATACCACCATTCTTTATGAAAATCCCATGCCTCATGTTTTTTGTCACTGCTGTCTAGGCCATGACAAACATCAGGCCTCAGGCAAAAAGGCACAAAACATTTCATGTCATCAAAACATGAATCTGAGCTTTGCTTGACACTTCTCCAGGGAAGGACCAGGGCTGACAGCTTATGGGCATACAGAATTATTGCTTGCCTAATGTTGAATAACATAAGCCCTCACAAATCAAGTCTCACTTTCCAGGTACCCTAATAATTCATGTAGCGATGTTTCTTCCAATGATTGTACGCTAAGCCAGAGAAGGCAGCAGTAGTGCTTGGAAGTGCTTGGCATAAAAACACATCTGATACTGATCATATTAATGTTTATTTTGCTTCTTATGTGGATACCCATCAGTTGTTAAGATCTTGATTCATAGCAGGCCTTGCAAGCAGACAAAGAATGGTCCAAAGGGGCACTTGGACAGTCAATCTCCGACTAACTCTGCTTATTTTCCTACCACTGAGCCAAGAGCTGAGAACTTCAGTATGGTGCAGCACAGCGTCATAGCTTGTTACAATGCAAAAGACTATCTTATGCCTAAAAAAGTGCAGGGCTCAGGCCTTCTGAAGTTCAAAAAGATGCTCTGGGCAGGTAGCAAGCATAGGATTAGCAACAGTTGCTCTCCAGGCAGCAGGTGTTTGCTGAGTTCATTTTTTTGTCGATGCTTCTCGCGGTGCATTGTGAAAGTGTGCACATCACATAAACCAATGGATTACTATCAACTCATTAAAAAAGCCATCCTACTCTTCTGTGTCTTCCTCAGTTGTGAAGTTAAGTAGGGAAATGTTTGTACTGCTTGTGATTCCTTTTCAAGTAAACTGGTGACAGGATAGTTGATCAGATGGACTGCCTGCTCTGATCAAGTCTGACAATTTCTACAGTTTTATCTTCCCGCAGAACAGAAACCCAGGCTGAACTGATACTGACAGTCAAGACAGCTCCCTGAAACAGCCAAGGGAAAAAAATCTCCCTTGAGATAGACACATCAATAAATTATTTTAAAAAAATCATACTATATTAATATTTTTCAAGAGGTAATCATGTCAATCGTTTGAAATATTCTGCTATTTACTTTAGCTCACAAGCAGACTTTCCCATGCCAGGTGCAACTGCTTTTTGTCTGGCAGTGAGTCACAATGCAAGGAACCCCCGCCCCTCTCTATTGGGAAAGCTAGGTTTTTCACAGGTTTGATGAGGTTGCTCACTGAACTCCTCCTTTCTCTTTCTGCCTGCCACTATACTTTACATGCTGTTGATAGCTCTGAAAGGTCACTCCTTTTCCTCCTTGCTGGGCTGAGCACAGCTTGAACCAGGTTCAGGAGCTCTGCTATGGATGATTGCGATGCCCATTCTCACCAATGCTTGTCCTGCCTTCTTCAGGGAATTACATCTTCTTGTAGCTGAGCAAGTTCCTGCAGTCCACTGTCTCAATTTCCCTGTGCATAGTTCTTACTTAAAAAAATGAATACATCAAGTGATATCTATTGAGTTTAAGAGCCAATATCCTACTGACAGGACTTGACGGAAAGTGACAGGTAGCAAAACCTAAAAATGTTTTGAACTAAGTTCTGCTGTTCTAAACACAGGGGCCTAGAAAATTAATTTTTTTTTTTTTTTTCAAGGTAATGTTGGATCAACTCTAAGAAAAGAAATTTGAAAGAGTTCATTCTTCAACTCCGAGATCTTCCATGGGAAGGTGAACAGTAAAGCTCTGAAAAGTAACAGTGGTGAATGGGGCTGATTCTCTGCGGGCCGACAGGGAGGGCTGCACCCAGCTGAAAACCTGGACCTACACACAGGCACTCATCTGGGTTTTTTTTTTTCCTTCAAAACAGCCTATTGGCCAGCTCACTGCTTGCAGTTGCACAGTATTGCTGTTACCCTTCTGTTTCTGTCATCTGGCAATACCCGTAGCTATCTGAAAGCTTGTTTTAAACCGTGAGGTATTTTGGCACCACATCTCACTGCCGCCACTGCTCCCCCTCCCATACCAAGTTCTGCTGCGGGCACTCACAAGTACAAGGAAAGAGAGACTCGTTATGTTTTGCAGTCCATTAAATGCCTAGAAACACCAAACATTTGCATGCATAAACAAAAACTGTTTTTCAATACGTGCTTCTAGGTACTGCTACTAGATAAGCCTTACACTTGGAAACTAACAGAAATGAAACCTCCATGTTGTTAACAAGGTACAGATCTCCTTATGGACAACATGATTTTGAAGAAAAGTATTTTCAGGGTGAAAAAATAATAAACAAGAGATCTAGATTCACTCTTTAGTCTGTCCTGACGAAGGGGCAGGACTTGGCTATGCTGCCCCGGGAAGTGAGCAAGGAGCAAATAAGTGACATGCACAGATTAAAATTAGTTGACTAAAGTGGGTGTCAGACTGCCTGTCTCACAAAGCATCACCCTGCACAACAAAAATGATTGAACACTCATGAAACCTCTCCTAAGTGTCCAGTTTCAGCTTCAAGTTTTAAGTGGTCAGCATGGGTTTGGCATAATGAAATGGCCCATAAGCTGCAAGAGTTCAGAAGCCACTTCTTCAGCAGGTCAGACCCCTGCCATGCGGTGGCAACCTCTCCCTTCCCCTGTGGGTAGCAGCATTTGAATCACTCGAGTCTAATCCAGGATCACAGGCACCTGAGAATTCCAAATCACATGCTCTCCTTGCCTCCCTTCTGCTCTGTGACCAGAAGATGTTGCATTATGCCTCTGGAGGAATGGGTTATGCCTGACACCATATTGTGAAGCAACTGTAAGTCAAATGCCCCCGGCACCTCTTCCCCGCTTGCCCCAGGGGACCAACAGGCAAACAGCCAGCACTTCTTCCCCAGACCCATCTCAGAGAGCTCTGACGAAGTCCAGGGAGGAGAATTGGAAACCTTTTTTTCTTCTCCTGCTCCTCTGTGCAGCCAAAAAGAAATTCAGCTTTATGCAGAGACTCTCTTGTCCACAAAGGCATGAGGAAGTTGCAGCCTAACTGCAGAGCCAAACCCAGCTGGTGCAACCAGCTAGGACTGGCAAGGAGCCCTCCTCTGCTCACACACCTGGGTTTCGCCCTGGCATCACTTGATCACTGAAGCACCAGTAACTTGGCTGACATGGCTGAGCACAGGCTAGACCTCCTGGCACTCATGTGCACTGGAATGGGGGCACGGCAGCGATACTCAAAATACCTGCAGACATACTTGTTCAGATGCAGGAAGAATGCAAGCCATGGCAGCAAAGAGACAGCAAGAGCTGCTGTACCCTGCTCTTGCTGCACTGCCATGTGTGCCCAGGCACCCGCCAACAGAAGCGGCAACTTCCAGTATGGGTATGCAGAGACGACTCCTCTCTTGTTGCTGGGTTGAACATCAGTGTCATCTTGTTTCTCCATTGCTGTTCACTCCTAGGAACCCACCAACTTACTATATATATCCTTAGCAATGCTTGACTCCGATATCTGTATTTGATTTAGGAAAACAATATTTACTATGAAGCAGACACTTTGTATTCAAAGCCAAAGATATTTGCTTTGAAGTCTAGCTTACAAAATATAATCACTTTTCAACACAAAAACAAATCCTAGAAACAACATGTGCAAACGTAGTTCAAACTGTGGAAGCTTTGCACAAGGTCTTTCACCAAAATTCACAAACTCTCTTCTCACAAGACCAGCTGTCCAACTATACAGGACAACATTTGCCAAAGGGTAGAGAAATACCACTGGGATCCCCACCGACTTTCATAGCCCAGGATTTTCCTGCACACCATACCCAGGCTAGCCGGCTCAGCCAAGGCAGAGACCCCTCCCAAGCACATGAATGCCACCGTCTGTACCACCACATTATCAGAACAGTGCTGCTGAGTAACTTGGTGAGTAATTAATACTTAATGAAATCTTTGTTGTCTAAAACGTTTCCACTCCTTGAGTGAGTTGACCTTTGTGTGCCCCATCTTCAGGCCTTCTTGTGTTGTACTCTTCCTTCAGTAATTGTTGGGCAAATATTTCTATACTGATTGACAAGACCGTAACAGTGCCCATAATCTGTGGTTTATGCACATGCTACAAATTACATATTAAACCTTAAGTTCTCTAATTAATATCTGCATCTTATTAACTAGATTTTAATCAAGTGTAACATATAGTGAAATTACCCATCAGTGTGGTTTTTGAACTTTTCATCCAGCTGTCACAATAAGGTTTTGTTTTGTAGGTTAGTTTAGATACATTATTCAACAAACGCAATAATTACAAGAGTAGATGAGGTATACAACTAATCCATTTAATTATGGTTGCTTCATATACCATTCTGCATATATACAGGCAAATACTTGATCTACTATACACTTTAACAAAGGTCATGTATTTTCATTTTTTTCTAATAATGTTAATTTGGCTTTGCAGATGCTTCTTTTAACACAGCAACATTGTTTCATCTTCAATATTAATTTCCTCTGAGATACCTCTTTTTAAAACTGTTGCAGTGGTACTTACTGGAGTCTTTGCAGAAAACCCAGAAGCAGTCTGTGTTACACGACGAGGCTGTAGGCAGCAGCCCTGTCCTTATCTGCAGGAGGAAGCAGCTTTATGGCTTCTGACTCATGACTCCTGGCATTTAATATTCTTGCCAATTACCCATGTGGTTGATTCTACCACATTCAGACACTTTTATAAACCAAAAGTGAGGATACTTGCCTAAATTAAAGCTGGAATTTGATTGCATCAGATATGATTGCCTTGTTTCCAATTGTGTTTGATACGGCCGTCTCCAAGGTCTGAACCCACCCGTCTTGAACACAAGCAGCAGTTAGAGCAAACACATCTGAGATGACAACTCCATTGTATTTTAGCAATGTCACCTGCCCTGCAGTGCACTGTGTTCAGGGCACTGCTGCAAGTGCATAACAGATTGGGGGCGGGGGGGAGGGCGCTTTTGGATGAATGCCACTTGGGATGAGTAGCATGGGAAGATGAAGTGGAAAGAAGATGGGGTGATGGTGGCTACAGATACTGACCTATACCCGTACCCCTCATTTTGAGCACTGGCTGTGATTCTTGGAAGTGGGCATAAAACTGCACTTGGATTGCTAATAAATGGCATCCAAAATGCAATCGTCATCTCAGCATTTTGCTGTGCAGATAGGGTTGTGCCTTCTGAGCAAAGCAGCATGCTGCCCTCAACAGAAAGCCCTGTTTATCACTTGGAGATGCAATAAAAATAACAAATGTCCAGAGTAAACCTAATTCACTGTGCTACTTAGTGTTTGAAATACATAAATATGTCAAGCAAAAGACCTCTAATAGACCCTTTTATCCCGGTAATAGTGTACATATAATTTTCCTCTCATTAGTACAAAAACTACCTAGGGAACTATCGGCCCATCCTTCATCCATTTAATCTGCATTAGTTTACTTTTACCTTGTGTTTAATCTGCTTTCCCTCAAGGTATTTTGAATAAATCAATAGGAATACATGATTGTTTAATGATTTTTAGAAGAGCTCCCTTCGACCACAGCTGCATGATTTAGAATGACTAATTCCACTTTTTACAATTGATCCCGCCGCGCACGGCCCATCCATTCCTGCCACTTCTGGCCAAAGGGACCAGGAGCTCCACGGTGAGGGGGGTCTTAAAGGGGCCGAGGAGAGTCCCCAACAGCTTAGGAGGAAAAACAAGTGAGGCAACAAAATATTCAAAATAAATGCTCTTAATTCTTGGCAACAGGCTCCAGCCCCCTAATGTAGCTCAGTGCTATAGCCTGATCATGTCTCTTGTATACCTGGGCTTTGGGTGCACCACCGTGCCTTGCTCTTCAAAGTGCCCAAGGGCAACAGAGGATTTTGCAAGAGGTAGCAAAGAGAAGGCCCAGTTTGGGTGCAGCAGGAGGGCCTCCTGACACTGGGATTTTGGCCTCGACTATCAACGCATGTGCTTGCTGAAGCTCAGTGTACAACCAGAGCTTGCTTGGTTAACAACAGAGGCAAAGCCCTCCTGATTTGATGTGCAAAGGTGCAGTCACTTCTAGCTTCCATCTCTTTTTAACCTCAAAGTCATTTTTGACAGTGTGAATACACCAGTGCAGAAGAAATATCACTGAAAAGGGGTGTTATACCTGTTTATCCCATTCACCATGAAGAAGATTGGTGTAGTGTGTGTAAAGCTAGGGCTGGGATCAAGAGAGTTCATAGCTATACACATTTCTGCCTTTGAGCTGTTACCTGACAGGGGATGTATCCTCCTCAGCTCTGTTTCTCATCTCACCAGTTGTCTGATCTTATTTAAAAAGGGCATAAATTTCCTCAAAAAACTCCAAACCTATATTACTACATTTTAACAGAGCTCTGAGCACAGCAGAGCCACCCTGGTGTCTGTTAGAACCTCTGGACACTCGAAGCAGCAATAGGTATAGCATAAACTTATTTTATCATTATCATGGAGAGAATAAAACCAGTTAGCAAGTGCCCAGCCTAGTGCCCTGTGCCCTAACCACATCCTTCTCCCAAGAGTGGGCCTGATATCTCTTTACAGAAGCTTTTCAGTGTGCAGCCCTTTTCCAGCCCTGGCACCCTCATCCAGTACCGGGACCAAACCCAATTCCCTCTCTTCAGGGATACTTAGCATATAGTCCTTTCTATAAGTACAGAAACTATGGGTAGGAAGCTATCTGAAGTATAAAGGTACCCGCACCATGGCTGAAGACACAGCCAGCACCCCTTGCATACCCATGTCACCTACAAAAGGATGCAAGCTCCTGCTGAGGGTGCTATCTATGGAAACCAAGATTAATAAAGACTGGTCTAAACCCCAAGCCTTGTGTGGTCCTCCTGGAGGTGGTGGCTGTCTTCTGCCAGCCCGCTTTCTGCTGGGTCTTGCTCCACTGCCAGAAAAGTCTCAATTTTGGGGGGGTGTTTTGAGCTGTCAGCATAGGACACAGAGGTCTGGGAACTGCAAGAGAATTATCAGCAGTATCACTAACAAGCCCAACCTTTTAGACATCTGAATACACAGGCCATAGAAGTCCATGAAACCTCTTCTCTCCCTGTCCCTTCTCTCTTTTAAAACATTGGTGGGTTCTGGATTAGATCACACATAAAATTCAACAGTCCTGTTAAGACTAAATTCACCTTATTTCAATGGTGAAGCTGCATGATATATGAGCACATTGGCCAACAGACCAGCATTGTATCAACACTCAAAGCTGACACTGCTACAGCACTAAAGGAAAAAATATTGGTAGTTAGCTCCAATAAGTTAGAAATCTTCTTTGATCAGGACACTGGAAGTGATTGAGACAGGCTGTGTAGGAGTCCTTACTGCCAAGGATTGCCAAGGTACAGAAGACATTACAGTTTATGGTGAATAATCTATTGCTCTAGGGTTTATAAGTTGACTGCAGTCCAACAAAGACTGTCAAGAAGGCTGGCAGCTGAGAACTAGGCTAGCATTTATTATTTATTCTATTATCAGCTTACTTAATCAGTTCCCAAAGCTCTTTGAAAGATGATAAGGACTTTTGTGGAGATACAGAGCTCTCATGTAAAGATCAGAATGGCATAATGTTGTGGAAACTGGAAATCCCCGGGGGTTCAGAAGAGGAACCTACACTCTGCACTGTTCCACGCATCAGAGGAGCATCCTTGGAGTACATGAAGAGGCAGAGAGCAGAAGCCACAGTCACTGTCACTGCTCACCCTCCTCAGCTTGTCTGCAAGAGGAAAAGGCAGCTTGAGGTTTTGGGAAGAGAAAGTAGATATTTGTGCCCACATGACAAGTTTCATAAGATGCCAAGAGGCTTCTTGATAGCAGGGTGTGTGTGTGTGTGTGTGTGTGTGTGTTTGGTAACTGCTGCCAAATGGTTAGAGCAGCATATCGAGAAATCTGGCAACTGACAAACATCTCCAAGCAGTCCACTCTCAAGCATTCCAGGACTGTCCCTGGCATAACGCAGCACATTTAATGACTGCATAGGGGGAAACTCCGTGGGACTGGAGCAGATGTTACTCAAGCCACCTATGGACTCCCCGCCTCAGGCTCCCTGACCTGGCAGGCGCAGTCATCCCCTCCAGCGGAGAGTGATCCCCCACCACCTGCCACAAGCTCTGAACTCCACTGGAGAGACAACACTACAGGAGCAAGAAGAAAACTTGTCAATTCTGCTCCAGTTACCCTGCCTATAGGTCAAAGCCTCTGCCATAAGCAACAACATATCCAGTTCTTCTACCTGCCACCCAAAGCTTCAGACCGAGGTTCCTCATTTACCCCAATAAATACTGGTGATGCTCTAACCGAAAGCCAACTTGAACAGCTCCTGACCCAGAGCCACAATTAGCTGATTGGAAACTGGGTTACTGTACTGGCAGGATAATCCTCTCCATCCCCATCCCCTAGGGCTTAACCACCAAACTCAGAGCACCTGGCACTGGTAACACACACAGCCCCCACAGCAGACTGAGTGAGGGTCTTTGCAGATGAAAAGTAGAGGGAAACCCCATTTGGCACTGGAGGATTTTCATTTTTACACAATGAGGCCCAGAGACTATTGCCCAGCGTCACACAGGAATATGAGAGATGTGAAAACTTGATACAGATATTCTGAGCTGCAGTTCTGTGCATTAAATATAGTCCCACTCTTCCTCACGCATATGCTACCTCTACGTTAAAATGAACAATTACTGAACAGGACATAAGTATCTTACACCTCCAGACATACATTTAAATTCACAAGCCTATGCATTTTCTCCTCTTATATTTGAAAGGAAAGTGTATGGAGGAAATTATTTTTCTTAGTGGTAAAGTAACTGCTTACATATTTTGTTTACTGGCACACATTACTTTTTGGCTGTTTCAGAATATTACATCAACCACCTCAGAGTGTCTTTTTCTTTTTTTAGCTTTCATGTAAGTAAAACATTTATATTTTACTGGTTGACCAAATGATAAAAGTCTGTTTATATCAGTAGAGCCAGAATGATCAACCTGCAGCTGGAAGGGGAGAAGGGAATGTCTTTGAGAACACAAGACTTGCGAGCTGAAACGGAAAGAATGATTTTCTGTTTCTTTCCTCCCTTCTTTTATCCTCTGTCTGTCCTCTAATGACTTGCTGATTTTTTCCCAACCTCATTTGGTTAATGTTACTTCTGATCTTTTTATTCACCCTTGAACTAAACATAAACATCTTTCTCCTGTAGCACACCCTTGTAATACGACCCCGGCATCAGCAGGCGTTCCAGGCAGCCCCTGTAGCTATAGGCTCCTACTGGTTTTAAAGGGCCTCAAATCTCCGTCAAGTGAAAATGTCAGCAACTTAGAGTCTAAAAGTTCATCTGATTGAATTTGCAATAAAATAGGCACCATGTAAATGACTTCCCTGCTTCCCTAGTATTTTCCACTACTAGTATTTCTTCTAGTATTTTCCACTACTGCACCATCAGATCATTTCTACATTTATTGTTTCTGTGTTGAGATATAAGTATTTTAGAAGTTGCCTAATTATCACCGCATTTTTTTATTCGGCATAAAATGCATGCCAGTGTTTGACTCCAAGGTCCAGCTCCCTTACTAAATACAGAAGCATCTAACTAGAGCAAGGTGCACCTATCTTCCGAAAAGCAGGTTTTTCCAAGTAGCCCAACACATACAAACTCGCTTGGCTACCATCAGCTGTAAACTCCGAGGACAGAAACCAGCCTCACAGACCCAGAGCTGGAAGCTGCCTACCGGCCCTCAAAAAATCCTGCCCTGACTGGTGTGCCCAAAAGGAAGCTGGTGAGTTCTTCCCCCAATCTAGGCATTTAATCAAACCTAGCAAGTTAATCTATCAAGCTTTTAGTGAAATATGATTATATCCCAGAGTTAATAATATGTCAGAGAGGCTTTCGGTTTGTCTCCAGGATTGCAAATCCTTAGACTATATATGCTTTTGCTTACACTGTCAGCTCTTTGGAGCAGTGCTTGTTCTGGCTATGTGTGTGGGCTGCAGCAAGTACGGCACTGGTGCCACTAGGACTCAAGCGAATATTAATAACTACATGGAGTACGCCTGCATTCCCTCACTAGGAGCTAAATATGTTTGTGCTTGAATCGAAGTGACTGATGGAGCATTTGAGTCTTGCATCTAATGTCATCTCATGGCAAGCTTTAAGAAGCAAATAAACCACCATTTCTCTGCTCACTTACTCTATCATTTGTCGCTTTCTCTACTCAAGCCCCAAATATTGCCAGTTTTAGAAGCTCAAATATCAGCCCTATAGCTTTGGAATTGCTAGAGAGTGCCAGAAAACAGAGGAACAGAAGCTGGCACATATTATTTGCATTTGTGAGCTGAGAAGCTAACTAGCCTGCAAGCCTTGAATCAGGGAGATTTGATCTTTCTTAGCTGAAGTTAGACAGATCGTGCAACATTGGGTTCAGAGGCACCAGTGTAATAAGCCCTGGGTCACATCAGCACACTACGGTGCTTCTCCTTCATCTTCCTCCCTGTGGATTTCCAACAGAGAAAACTTAGTATAGATCTGTCTGTATGGGCACTCCCTCAGTCACCATGAAGCAAAGATGATGCTTTTCTGTGGCTGAGAAGTCTTGCATAAGTAATTTCCAGACATGCAAAGAGGAAAAAAGCATTAATAAACAATTGTTTCATAGTTGTTTTCAACTCAAAGGACAGGGGTTCCCACCCACCCCATGCACCACAGGAAACATTAGGTAAACTTGTTCTTAGCAGCAAACCAGAAGCAGCTCTGCTGACCTTACAGCAGTACAGATGTAGTAGTTAACCTTGCTTTGGGCCAACAAACCAAATGTCATGAGATCCCCCCACCTGTTGCAAAGAACAGAGAGGAAACCAGCCTGTTACTCTGCATTGCACCCTAAGGCAACGCTCCACATAAGGCTGACGTGTCATTGACACACAAAATAAGGTGCTATGCTCCTGGGTGCTATCTTGCCTATCCTGGGAACCATTAATCCTATTAATTGCATATAAAAAGTCTGGTAGCAATCCTACAAATGAGTAAACACCAAGATAAAAGTGTAATTGTACTAGTATAGCAAATTGGATTCAGGTCCTCATTGAACAATCCTGTTTCATTTCAGCAATTTTATTATCACTGTTACTGGAACAAATTACTTTATTAAACAGAAGGGGCTTTTGTAAAAGAATTTCTTCTTGTGGGCAATATCATGAAGCTCTGTAACGCAAAACCAGCAATTACACTTGTCAGGGGATTTCTTTAAGCAATTCAGCTAATGGCTTGTGACAGGTAAGACTTGAAATGTTCATTCAAGCCTTCCCTCCGCTATATAGATATATTTTGTCAGCACAAAAAAAGCACTTTTAGTGAAATGAATGCTTTGGGCAGTGGTTTGGTTGAAATCCTGCAGAAGGCAAGAAGGCTTAGGGTAGACTGACATGCAGGACAAGGAGACTGGGCAGGACTCCTGGTTTAAATTAGGAATAAAGTCTGATGACATTTATACAGTAACTGAGACACACAAATATCTGGAGAAATCAAGACTAACAGCATTGCTGGGGGAAGTAGAATAGAAAAGATTGCTTTGCTGCAGTGTCAACCTAAGCAGTAAGCCAAGGCAGTCTCCAGCTCTTGATGCTTTCACATCAAGATGGGAGGGCAACCTGGATTTAGAAGATGTTTCCATCAAAGACAAGTTATCAGGCTCATTGCAGACGTAGCTGGATGACCTTTAATGGCCAGTGTTTTGGGTTTTTTTTTTTTTTTTTAAACGCAGTTCTGTAGGCTATATCATTTATTATGCATAAGCAGAGTGGTTGGAAAACTGCTGTCCTGACGAAGCATACTTTGACAAAGGGCTGCAGGATCTATGGAAGACAAGTGTCCTATAAACAAAAACACCAAAAAGCTATTTTAATCAGTATTAAAGGCTTAAAAGGAGTGTCAAAGACAGAGCCAAGTGCCCAAACAACACTGAAACCTGTAGGCACTGTGGTCTACCTTCACGAAAGTTATTAGGAAGCTGATACCTCTGAGAAATTAGGGCCAGGGTGCCCCAATTGTATGATGGCTTTGACAGTGTCAGCCAATAATGCTGTTGGTTTTTTGTGCTGAAACATTAGGCATAATTTCCCTCTATTCTGCAATTAACCTACCCTCCTCCTCTCAGGTTCCCCTCCATGCTTCTGGAAAAGGGTCAACCATGATTTGACTCTATCACTATGCAGAATGGGTAAAGAACAGAAAACCAGAGATGACAAGCGTAAATATGCCACCAGAAGTAAAAAAACCATACCCAGTCTTGGCCAGCTCTTGTACCTCAGGCTTAATGCAAGAACACAAGGAGGTCCCAGATGGCCAGCAGACAAGGTGGTGTGACTATTTCAGACACTTCACCTTTGTTGTGCTTCACTCGAGTTTCTCTCTTGTGTATGTCATGAAGTCAAAGTCCAGGAGAGTTAATATAAATCCTTACATTCTCATTCCCCATGTACACAGCTATTTGGAATCAATAGCTGGGGCTCCTGAGGACTGATGTGGAGCTCAACTTGGAGATCTGTGCACAGCTCCATTCAGCCCTGGTGTCCTCCATCTATTACTAAGCCCTCTAATTCCAAAGGCAAACTTTTTTTTTTTTTAAGGTCACCTCACCCCCCACCTCACTCTCACACACAGAGAGTTCTTCAAAAAGGGAGGCCTGCACTGGCCCTGTTTACTTAGACCACAAACATATTCAAGCCAGTGATGTCAGATTAAAGGAAGAAAGGGGAGAGAAATCAAAGCCTCTAAACTGCACATAAAAGGCAATTGCTGGCAACCAATCTGTTCTACTTCCAACTCTTTGCACTTTATGAATAAAGGTCAAGCTGGTATTGGCACCCAAATGTTAATGTTCTTATAAGGGTTTAAGCTGCTTTAACAGCTGAATAAGTGAGAGTGATCCACAGGGCCACACCTAATCACGCCCTTACAGCAGGGAAGACCTCTGCTTCCCAGAGCTGGCTGTCCGTGGGGGCACAGAGAGACCTACAAGAGCAAATTACTTACCGATTGCCTAAAGACGACTTGAGGTTAACTAGCTCCTTCCCTGTTATTCTTCTATCTGCTCTGCCTGCTGGTTGCTTTTTTTACCTTCACCTATTTTGTGCTTGTTTCGCTTGTCAGGCTTCTTTCTGGCTCTGTAACTGTGGCTTTCAGGACATGAACTGGTATACAGAAAAAGCACCCTCAGATACTTCCCAGCTCTGACTTGCAAGGAATTCATCTGCCTTTCTTGTTTTTCTAAAAATGACACACCTCTTTTTAACCACCTTTTTTTCCATTTAAGGTTAACAAGGCACAACTGTCCATTCCCCTTTTCGACAGCAAAAAGTTATGGGGTAACTGGCAGCCAGATCTGATTCCCAGTTTTCTTTCAAAGTTGATGCTGCTACCCTCTCTCTGTTTAAAAGGTAACACAGCTCTCACTTTTGCAGGCTTGCCCTAGCTGTACTGGAAGTACCCAGCTCCCAAAAGCAGCTATTAAATGATCTCACCTAACTCTCCAGGCGGCAGCAGAGACCTAGCAACTTCATATCCACACTTCCAAATGGGCAGCATGTTGAAAAAGGTTTGATTCAAAATACCAGCTCACTATACCAGACAGCGGCCTCACCCGACAAAGGAAAAGAGGTTTTACTGAAGAAAGAAAAAAGTCAATATTTGGGATATGTTTTCATAAAGTCAGGATGAGTGCACTGCTAAATTAATTCATGTCTGGCATTTACAAACAGTAACTTGATCTTTCAGCTGGTGCCCTTGCCAAGTTGAGCAGTTTTTAAAAATTAAATTTTTGTAAAGGTGAATTTAGTGCTAATGAAATTGAAAGACCAGTAGCAATAGCTCGCGCAAGGCACTGGCCTGCCAGACTCTGCAGGAGCTTCCCTTTTGCTGCTGACAGGGCATCCAGATCCTGAGTGGTATGAAATTGGTTGCTCAAGTCCCAGGCCTCACCCCTCTAGGACAGTCGGATTTTTTGACTTTTTGAACGCACAGCGATAAAACCCCAGTCTTTTAACAAGCTACTTAAGGCAAGCTGCCCAGCACTGAGCAAAGTTACACATTACACTATTTGGAGTCGCAGTAGAGAACGAGTCATACTTTAACCTGGCACTTGGGTGTTTGAGAGCTAGAGCTCTTGCCATCCGGTATTGCATTTCTGCAGTACTATCTGAAAAGGGATGAAGGTGAGCCCATCAGCAAGGGTTCAGTCAACACCCGAAAACTAACTTATGAACTGCTTCAGTCCAACAGGGATGCTTTCCTGAGGCTAAGCAAGTACCTGAAGCCACAAGCGAAGACACCAGGAAGCCACAAGGAAAGCCACCCCATTTACAGTGCTGCTCTACTCCTCCCCCCGTGGCCCCGCTCAAGGCTAACCCTACCCAGGAACTGCCTGATCTCGGCAGGCAGCACCTCCAAGCCAAACTCCACTGATCCCAAACAGCTCTCTCCTGGTGAGCAGAGTGTCTCCCTCTAGCAAACACCCTCATGGCACATGAATTATTTTCTGTCAAGAGAGGATTAGGGAATATTATTTGAGACCAGTTAACTGGCCAGACTCCCAATGAAAGCTCAGCTTTGCGGGTTAGGTCCTCCCTACTTCAAGAGGGCTGCTGTTAGCACGCTCAGAGTCACCCTACGCACCACTGCACATCTTTGAGGGATTTGATTTGTTTCTAAGGCATTAGCTTTCCATAAAAGCTTACATTCCTGTTGTTTTTTATTTGCACATTTATAGCAAAGAAATCCTCAGTCAGGAGTTCCCTCCTCTTACCTCTTCCTCACACAAACTCAGCCAAGTCTCAGCGCCACTTGATATCTGTTGAACTTGTTTTCCACATCATTAACTACAATTACCTATCCAGCAAGGGGATTAAAAAACAAGCTCCAACTTCTGGCTCAGGCAGAGACACAAAGAGACATGCTATTTGCATATTCCAGCTGCCTTTTCGTTACCGACTTTGCAGATCTAAAGAGGACAATTAAAAAAGTATGAGGAGGAAAGTGCAGTAGCGAAAAACGGGCGTATCGTTTGGATTCACCCCCCCTCGAGAGAGACGGGGATCACTCGGCTGCAATTCAACGGGCTCCGGATCAGGCCCCCATCACCCCCCGTGTTTAAGGACCTGTTGCTTCTCCCTTCCCCTCCCCAGCGCCTCCCAAGCTGTGCTTCGGGGGACCTTCCTGGTGGTCCGCAGAGTCCCCCACCCTGCGCCGCGGGGGCTCCGAGCGAGGCCCCCGCACAGGGCAGCGCTCGCAG
>NW_009227507.1:20895-50012 GCF_000690835.1 Fulmarus glacialis | reverse complement strand
TTTTCCAACCTTAATGATTCTATGACTTCCAACCTGGGGTAACAGAGTCCCCTTTGTTGGTGCTCAGATAGCAGGAAAGAAAGCAATGTGATTCAACAGCAAAGAGAACAAGAGCCAGAACTGGAGAGGGGATGAAGGAGAACACATCTGAAACAAGGAGGCAGACAGAAGAGACTTGGACTGGCTGTTGGGACAAGGAGCTTGGTCAGAAGTTCTGAGAACTGGGATCACAGAAGAAATGACAGAGACAGGTGAAGGATCAACAGTGCCCAACTCAGATGGGGAGTAGGTGGAGCTGGAACAGAAGGAAAACTGAGACTCATTATATGAGGAAAGCAGGGCAAGAAGAGGGGACACTGAGGTGGAGGCAAGTACCTGGTTTAGAGACAAGGACAGGCTTGACTGGGCAAGAGCAAGAGGGTTGCGCTTCTTAAATAAGAGAGGCGGAGGGTCTATTTCCACTCATAGAAATATTCTCCTCCAGGAACAGCAAGGAAGTCAGTGCTCCAGACTCTCCACACTCCTGGGCTACCAAGCAACACTGGTAAGGCACAAACTTCATCTCCCCCCATGCAGGGCTAACACAGCAGACCACTACTGTACGCTGATGCTATCAGATATTCTGTAAGTTCAGGCCACTGTGATCTTGGCAGTGGTTTTAATAGTTATAAATCCTAATAAACCATACAGATGTCAACATGATTCTAAGTCATGAAATTCCTCATAATGCAACTTTTAATACGTACTGTTTTTTGAAGCAAGTATAGCAAGGGATATGTTTCTCTTTCACACACACAGAGCTGGAGATACTAGTAATTCTACTAAAAACTACAGCTGTTTATGCTGTTTAAAATGCAGATAGATCAGGTGTTGATCTCCATTACATTTAGCCATTTTCTTAAACTTACATATTTTCAGCAAAGAAGAAGTCTGCCTTATTCTGCATCTCCTTCATAATCTCTCTTTTCCAGTTTGAAGAGTTAACCAGCATGTGTTTGCGGCCCAACACAAGCAACCGGGCATTCTCTTTCGCCAGGCAGTTGACAGCATCAAACAGCTGCAGAAAACAAAGGAAACCCAAAGATTTTCTTAGCTGTAAAAACCGACTGACAGGAAACACTTTCACACCTTTGTCTCAACTAGTGGGACTTCTAGCATACCCTCGCTTCCACAGTTCTTAACTGCAATACGAATTAAGTAGATAACTAATTTAACTCCCTAATGACAAAGAAAAAAACCCCAAAAACCATTGTAGGAAGCTGCTCTCAAAGACACAGACAATACATTGCTATTTTAAACCTTTCCCAGCTCTTGCAGCTTGAATGACATGAATGAACTCGGGAAGAGTCGTATGGAGATTTCAGAAATTCAGAGTCAGCTGAGGGAACTGAATCATATTGGGATTTAAGTAATACGCACTTTTGGAAATGATTCAGCACTGAAGCCTTCGTTGCTGTCAGAGGAGGACCGAGCCCTAAACCATACTGCTTTTCCAGCCCCACCTATTGTCGAAACTAGAGAACTACATGTGATCCGAGCTGCCCTGTGGGGAAGAAGAAAGCAGCAGTAAAAGGAAATCTATGACCTCAGGATTAAGGGTTTATGAAAGCCACATCCAGACTAGCCTCCCACTTATGAACCAACATCCTGAGGTGGCAAATTCACTGCTACGCCAGCTTCTCTTCAGAGGGACTTTTCACCAGCCTCTTAGGGCTGTGTCTCTTCAGCAATAAATGCTTCCCAGGACAGGCACTTGTGCCTGTGGCTTTCCCTCTCCGCTTCACCCAGACAGAGCTCATGGAGGGCAAAGGTTCTGGCTTTCAGCATCCAGTTTATTACTGCGGACTGCTCACAAAGCAATGGCATTTCAATTCTGCCCAGAAAGAGGGAAGAACTGTTTCTTGAGACTGAAGCATCACATCGGAAGGCCGAGGACAGTATGCACAACCTCCAGAGAAAGGTGTTTCCTATTTTTTACCTGCATTTGCTACCACTATTTGTCAATATACAATCTCCTGATTTTTCTCTAATCCTTCTTCCTGCTTTTGTAGCTATTCCTTCTTCCTTGTTATATCTTCTCCCTGCAATACCTCCATTTGCCTTTCTCCTTCTCTTGTTCTTCCCCCTCCTTTCCCTCCTATTTGTGATCCTTATCATTATTTGGTATCATTATCTTTTGATTCAGGGGCTAGAAAGAATTGTTCTTCTAACTCTTGGGTACAATTTTACAAGGCATTTAGTTTGATCTAGCTGCAAGTAGCAGTGAAAAGGGGTGGTCCCACTCAATCCTCTCTGCACATTCCCACTACTTCTGTTGCATCAGATCTAACAATGTCACAACTACCCACGAGCTCACCGATCCAACAAAAGAAATTTGTTTTGCAGGGTTGAGCTTGCAGCCACACAACCGATAGACCTGAGTCAAAGGCGATGACTGATGGGAACACATTGCTGGAGGTGGTGAGGACAGGAAGCGTGGGACTGCCCCCTCAGCAAAGGACCTGCAGGTGGATCAAATTAAGTATGCCATGAATCTGGATCTGAGGATCTGAGAGAGGAGGCCAAAAGATTTTCTGTGTCAATTTTAACTATTGACCTATAAGCTGCTGTTACCAACATTGACTCTGAGGGACTGAAGGCTCTGTTTTCATGGAGACATAGGGTCTCGCTGCTAATGCAAAGCACAAAAGCCTGACAGCACCTGTCGGAACTGGCTTCCTGCTTCCAGGAGATCATGCTGGAGATCGGCTATTTCTCTGCATGCATACAATCTACTTTTCCCTAGTTAAAACAAACAGGACATAATGTGAGCAGGAAAAGGCCAAATGCAGTAATTTCTGCCTATAAAACAGCAGGTAAAAATAAAAATGGCATTCTCTCCCTTGCATGCCCTGAATCTTTGGAGATACATTTCAGAATTCTTACTGGAACACGGAGTTGAAAGGTACAAACAAAAGCCACCATTTTTATGTTACTGGGAGGCTTTCAAAGTAACTATATTAAGTAATAACATATCTTCTCATCTATGTCACAGAATTTATTTGATTATTAAATTATGAGGTTATTAAAAATTGAAAAAATGAAGTTCAGTTTTTCAATATTGACATTTCTTTTTGGAATGTCTCATCTGGGCAGTAAAAACTGGCTCATCAATTTTACTTGTTTACAGTCACTTTTATTTTCCAGTTCTTATGCTTTGGCCCAGTCCAGCAAATAGTTGGATACAAATACCAAAAGAGAATTAAGTTTGTTAAGCTGAGTTCATTAAACTTAGTAAAAGTTAGGAATGTACCTACTACTTTCATACACGTTTTCATGTAGAGAAGCCAACAGTGAAGACATACCAACCATGAGTAACTTAAGCAACCCCTTACAAATTCCAAATGAAAATACTTTCTCTTCCTGCCTAATGTTTTGCTACATTAAGGGAAGGTTAGCAGAAAGTCATGTGGGAAAAAAAAAAAGTTCAAAAATTTTTCAAAGAACACTCCAGGAACAGATGCCACAAAGTCTGAAATAAAAAACTTGACAGCAAGAAGATCCTCATGGGGCAACAGAAGAAACAACTCCTAAAAGCAGACTATGAGTCAAAAAGAGTCTCAGGAACATCGTTGCACTAGTGGTACTGCAAAGAATTGCCAGTATTTGAACTGCTGGAGTTCACCCTCAATAAAAAAAGGAAACACCTTTTAATTACACTTATGGTTCAACACCAAGGCAGCTGGATTTCCAGATACAGATGGGTCAATTGGGGCTATTCCCAAGCTTATAAAAAAATTAACTTAATCAGCTCCCTTAAGTCTTTCTTTCTGAAGGTTATAACTAGTGTCACTTTGTACCTGTTAGTCATATGGACTTTCTTCTGCATATTATTAGCATATGAGGTTCTCTAGTATGAAGTGCTTCTGGGGAAAAAATTGAGGGGTTGGTATAAATTAGCTACAGTTTTTCAATGGAAAAACTCAAAACAGGCTTAAATCGTAATAAAATTAACGGGAATCACCATTAAAAAATTTAGAAACTCCTGCCTGCATAACAGCACACATCTCTCCTCTACTTACCACAAAGATTAACCTTTACTTACACAACTAAAACACAGAAAATAGAAATTATTTTTGCTTTCACAAGATAAAAATAATTTTGTTCTGCACACTCCCTTGCCTGACGCAACTTTACTAAAGAGCATTTTATCTCATTTTAGGCTTGGGCGCTTAACAGGGGTGGTCTACAGGGAGTCACAGAACTTACATGGGGGGTTTCCTAAGTGTGTCTACTCCCACGCCTGGCTGCTTCTCAAGAAAGGAAGACGTGAGAGACACAGTAACACTTGTTTTAGTCATAGAGGAAACTGAACATAATACTGTTAACAAAAAAACAGCAGTAGTGATCTCCCACTTAAAAAGACACGAGTATTTTATTAATCTAGTATTTCCAAAATTTATCTAAAAATTATCTGCCACTACACAATGCAAATAAGCTATATGCAATAAGCTTTATGTAGATGCACCCTTTGACTGTTCCCACATTATTTAGGCAGCAAATACCAGATGCTCAGTTGGATAATCTGTTCAAAAGGCAATCTGTATAAAACATTAACAAACATACAACACACACATTCCCTATGCTAGTCATTTTTTTGAGAATGAGGATTACAAAATTAGTGAAAGAATGCCATTTTATTAATATTAGTATCTTTCAAATTTGGACAGTAGAGCATATAAAAACACATTTTCTCTGAAAACAGGAATTATAAGATGCCATTTTGCACAGAAGGGAAAATAAGTATGGTTAGATTGGCTGCTTCAATTCATATGGCAACATGTGGCTGAGGCAAAGTAGCAAGAAGCTGTGAATCGCTGCTGTTCTGCACAAATCACTGGCCACACCAAGGCACTAGAAGTACTACTGGATTATTAACTATCATTGCATTCAGTCTTTCTTCTCCTCTGACAGGGCACATCAGGATCCATGTTTCTTTCTGAACTACACATTTTAACCAACTGTCTGTGAAGACCACTAGATCCTTCTCCAAGAAACTTATGCTTATTAGCGCCTGCTGAATACATTCTGCTTGCAATCTCTTTCATCATTTATCAGTTACATTTAAATTATTCCCATGCTGTCCCAGTCTTTGTTTAATTAGAACTTTCTCAAGCTTCTCCTAAACCTTAACATTTTACTTGCAATGCAAACAATTTTGTGTTCACAGCACTTTAGCAAACAACTGATGGAACCAGGGTGCAGCCACAAAGAAGTATGAAACTACACACAGATCAATGGAAGAGTCAAGACCCGCTGTTCACAAATGTATCAAGTATCTCCCATTGTGGTTCTTCTAAGCACGCTGCTAATAATTTTTTCTATGATTTTTTTTAATTATTAAAAATAATCCATAATTAAATGGATGGATGTATCCAGCGTGCATGTTCTAACTCTGATTTCTGCACCTTAATCTGTGAATCAGTGAAAAACTGGCACACTTGTACAGTACTTTGGCTGAGTGTATGTATTTATCTTTCCTTGGGACAGTCCCAGAGACACGAGCTATTTCCCCACACGTAAATGAGTTCTTTTTTATTTCTGCAGCAATGTCATTATATGGAATTTCCCCTCCACCACCAAGCTCTTGCCCTCATATCACAATGCACCTTTCGTTTTTTTTCTGTTGTGCTGATATAATCTATTTGTTGGGCCATGTTGTCAACCAGGTCACGGCACAATCACAACTGTGCTCACACACCAGGGCAGGAACTTCTGGATCAGAGGAGCCGGAGTGAAAAGAGGGAGAGGCAGAGCAGTAGGACAGAGAACGCATACTCCACAGGATGATGCTCATGTTGAACTCCTCATATCATGTAAAAAGCCTGAGCTTTGCAAATATGAAATAAAGCAACCAAAAATGCTGTAATGGTAGTTCTACATTTTAAAAATCAGCAAGTTATACCTTAAAAGAACCACTTTCCAGGTAACAATAAATATCAACAGTTTCCCATCAGAAGGGAACTTTTCTATAAAAATTCCTGGAAATAACTTTGCAGTGACCCACATTCACAATTCTACACAATTTACTGGGGATCAAACATAAGAGTTAAGCTGGGAGAGCAGTGAATCCTCGTCACACCTGCAAGACTGATCCTCATTCTTTAAATTTCACAACAGCCTTATGAACTAAATGCGTAATTAAATCTCTGTTTTACACAAGTGCATAATGGAGCACAAGGAAGACAGAATAATTACTCTACCTCATACAAGGAACTATGAGCAGAGCAGGATACAGATTTCCTAAGGCTTCACTGCCAGTCACCCATTCTGATCACTAGATCACGCGGTGCCACATGTCCCAGTTTCAAAGGTTACCTTGCCGCAGGACAACCTTTCTCCTGGGACACTACCGGTCGTTTCCCACTTGTCAGATGGGAAACCCTTCAACGCTGCTGCTGGGAGGCACACCATTCAGTGACTCAGCAAAATGTGGCTCACCTGTATACAGGTATAGCATGAAGAAGTAATCAACCAAAAAAAGTTTAAATTGTTGTTAATAAATCATGTTTGCCACTTTCTAAACGTTTGGTTTCACTAACTACATTTAAAAGCAAAACAATCCTACAATCAGATATCTGCTAATAACAGCAACAAACTGCTCTATTACTGTTATTTTCACCTGTTGTTAGCGCAGCCTCCCACCCAACACTGTAGCTGTGAAACTGCAGAGGAAACCCCGACGCTGACCACAGATACAGAGCTGCCGTAAGTACACTGTCAGGTGGAGCTGAGCACGAGCATTCTCTCCAAAGGTTAGCAAGGAATCGATTCCCACCACCACCACATTTATTTTACTTCGTTTCATCATTTTTAGTTGCCTTTTTACATATTATAGACAAAGAAGCTCAAAAAAACTCTGTACTTTAGTACCACACACAGGAGAGAGAGACACGATGGGAAGTGGGAGTTTTTTCCCACGGCACGGCCAGCTGCCCAGGGAAGGCAAGGGTGCTGCTTGCAAGAAAGGCTAGACTTTCTCACCGAGCCTGGTAATTTCACCGAAGCAGATTCAATACCATTATCACAGCATCAAACACAATAGAAGCTGCTTCTTGTATTCTCTATATATTCCTGATGACACAGTGTAAGTTAGTCGCAAAGTCCTCTTTACTCAAATGCAGGGGCAGCATACGCATTTCTTGGTCCCCTACAGATGATCTGCCCCTGACTAGCAAGGGGATAGCTATTTAGAAGGGAAAGCAGTAATGGATGAGTAAGTAGCAGTCACTAAGCTTAATCAGCCTGGTTTACTTCATGCTCTTGAGACAGCCAACAGCTAATTCTTGGGAATTATCCCTTACGACACTGGAGACCTCTGCAATACTGCAGAAACAATATTGTCGGGAATATTTGTATCCTGTGTTACAGTAGGACTATTTAGATTGATGCAACACACACATCATCATGCAAAACTCTACCAGTGACAGCACTTCACACACCAATGACAGCAATCACACAATGTTTAACATGTTTTAACCTGTCTACATTGACTCCACACCTAGAATTGACTTATCCTCTCTTGATGCATTCACTAGAGATACGTCTTAACTCCCTATCACAATTCATTAAAATTTGCAGTTGATTTTTAGATGCCAGCTTTTGCTTTTGACTTCACAGTCAACTCTATTAATCAAAGGCAGATTATTGGCTGAGCAGGAAAACTAAACCACAGAAGCAAAGATACCCAAGTTCATTTAATACAGATTGAGGATGGCACAGTAGCCTCAGTTTGCTCAGATGAGGTGATGCCTAAATAGAGCTCTGCTGTTTGCAGAGTAAGTTAGTATTCAGAGGCATCCTGGGGATGCTTTTGCAGCCAGGTCCAAACTGACTGTGTACTAAGATACCCAGTGCCCATGCACAGTCCAGTGTTCCCACTGACTGGAGGATTTGGCTCAAGTGCAGCACTGGATGAATGGAGACATATTACTTCCAGGTCAAAATTAACTACAAGGATACTCCATGGACTGCGTCCAAGCTAATGAGCCCTCTTGAATCCTAGGTAGTGGGGAGAATAAAGCAGAGTGACCGTAAACAGATTCAGCTCAGGTACTGAAGCAATAGCACAATTTATATTTTCCTGTGTTCATGGTACCCTGGCTATTATGCCAGTAACGGAGATATCTTTGATTACAACTCTACTTGATTTCAACTGAAGATGGAACCTGCTCAAAATAATCTCTGAAACAGTTCTGAATGTAGAATATGTGCGTAATTAGGCTCTGACATTATATTCTGCTATATTATAAACTATAGGTAACATTTCCAATTTCAAACAAGCTTGAAGAGCCATCCATTTTTTATTCTACTGACCAGCTCAGAGAACAGCACAATACAAACCAAACCTGTGTAAATTAACTTTAGGTTTGGAAAGACTGTTACAAATTTCTCCTATGCAACATGAAGATAGGGATAGGTCCCCATCCTTCCCAGCAGAGAGGCATGTAAGGAAAAAAGGTTTTGAAATAGATATTTTCTAATATATAATCTAATTACAGCCATATCCTGCTCTGTCTTATTCCTAACAGGCATGACAAGTAGTGATTTAATGGATAGTGAAGCAGTATTTCCTAGGAGAATTCACAGAATCAAGGCAGGATGCATGCAGGGACCGAAGAAATATATACACAACTTACTGCACAGAATTTAAATTGTGTGTATGACATGAAGGATGGGGAGGCAGGAGCGGGATCATCAGGTGGAGGAGACACTAGCTTTTTGGAGTCTGGCTTTTCAGAATGGACTGTCACTTTTAAAAGATCTCAGCCACTTTGTCAGACCTCACACCTGACAAACCTTTTAGTGTGACCATTCTTGCTCACACTTTTTGAGTATCACTCCTTTTGAATGGTAGTATTTTCACCATTGTGATCTTTAGATGAATAAAGGTCAACCATGAATAAAAGAAAGAAAAATGGGTAGTGACAATAGTTAGCATAGCATGTTATTAAATGAACAATGCCAAGAACTCCGGAAATGATGGCTAAAGAAGAGACGGACAGTTGGGGAATTGCTGAATTTTATAGTATAAATTGCAAAAGAGAGAAACAGGCAATTTTTTCTGGTTCTTACAACAATTCAAGAAATACATGGATAAACAAACATTCTTCAGTTGCATAATGGCATTTTTGAAAGTTGAATTTTGTAAGTCACTGCAGCGCCAGTCAAGTTTCTCAATCCCAAAGTTTTGTTAACCAGCTACAATACCATTTTCTTTCCCAATCACTTACAAAAAATTTAATGTTGGTTTAAACATGCAAGCAGACCCTTTGATGTTGGCTCAGCAATTATGAAGTAGGCATAAAGATAGAAGAGAAAGAGTGAATCTGAAATCCAAAGTAGCATTTTGATAAGGCAGCAACTGGGAAATGTTCAATTCACAATTAACTATAGCCCAGTCCTAGCAGCTGTAAGTTTTGTATTTTAATTTTGGACTGGCAGTAAAATGTTTCCTTTCATGAATTTGAATTTTCTGAATGTCCCTCCTTCTTGAGTCATGTAAAAGGGTAAAGATATTTCTCTTCTTCTGATCTTCTCTGAGATATTTTTTCTACGTAGCTGACACCATTGTATACTTCTATCTCTCCTCTTACTCATCTTCTTTCTTGCAACAAAGAATAAATACCAAGATCTTGACAATACATATGGGGCATCTTGCATGGAATTTTTTTTATCCAGACCTCTCCTGAGCACTTAGTGTTTTGTACCAAAACCTGGAGATTTGCAAATTATTAAAAAGAGTTATCAACCCTGCAAACCAAGGAGATGAGCTAGATGATTCTGTCTGTCTGTGATTATACACGAGTAGGAAAATAAATATGTAAAAGCTGAAAGGACATGAAGTATTACCTGTGCATTTCCACATATCAATACTATCCTTTGTGCTCATCCTTGAATTCTTTCTGCCTGCATTGCTGTTTCTGCAACAGTATTTTCTTACTGATCACTACACATTGCTTCACTGCAACAAGTACTATGCATATCATCTTTATTTTTATGAGGAAGCAAGTTACATAAAAATGAAAAGGTACGAGGTTTTACGTATTTTTGTATAGGCTTCAGAAGTGAAACTTTACCTATCAGAGCCACTGACTGTAAATGGAATAATTGTCCCAGCTGAAGTCACAGCTTCAGAAGTCTTCCATCTTTCACTGTAAATCCAGTCTTTGCCATTACATTGGTACTCTCGCATTTCTATTATTATTATAGCAGCTGTATACAATGACTCAAGGCCATAAGAGGCTTTCTCTTACCATTTCTCATTTTAGAAAGAATGTAAAAAGCTAACTATTAGAATGGAACATTTGTGAACTAAAGGCAGCTGTGCCAGTCTTAGATTTTCACAGTGCAGGTCAGAAGTTATTTTTAAGTACTGAAAGTCCACAATGTGAGCAGGATCTTGGGGTCACGGTGGCAGTGGTGGAGATGGGGTGTTATGAAAATGAAAGCACAAGCTTGACTGATCCTTTCCATAGATAGGAAATAACTTGGTGCAGGACTGAAATCGGCTTTGTAAGACTGAAACTGACAGTTTAAAAGATACCAATATTTTAGCTCTCACCACTGTCCTATGCAGATGTCTGCACAGCATCACTGACCTAGTCTGATGTTAAGTGTTTTCCCCCTCTCCAATCTGTGGTTCAAAAAGTCCCAAACGGTACTTTTATTCTCTGAGGAAAGGTGCCACAGCAGCTGGAGGGATCACTGTTACAGAAGGCACAGGCACGATGCTGTTCAAGACACGTAAATCTATGCTTCTGTAGCAACATCCTATGTTTTAATAAACTTGACAGTTCCACAAAAACTTTAAAATAAAGACTATTTCTATGCTCACATGTCAACAGACTTATCATCCAGATAGAATGATATGATAACCAAGAAAACCTATCAGTAAATTGATTGCTTGCAGTCGAAAAAAAGAAATGGACTACAACATGCAGCAAAGATTTGTAACACAATTTTCACACTGCTTTTCTTCTGTTTCTCATTAGTATTATTTTCCAGTTGCCTGCTACAGATTACTATTCAGAGATAAAAAGGTTACCTTCAAAAACAATTGTTCCAATAAGAACAATTTTGCAGTTCTTAACGCAAATAAATACATTAACAAACACTACTCAAGTGAGTAGTGATTTCTCTTTGAGGGTCAGAAAGATGAAAAATTTGTTTAATATGAAAGAGAACATATAAAATGTTCTTCTTCAATAGGACAAAAATCAACAGAAGCAAACTAAAGCACAAAGGTCTGAGGTGGAGGAGTAGCTGTATGGTCAGTCAGGCCCACCTACCCCGGGCAGACCATGCACCAAGGCTTTCAGCAAGGAGGGACCAAGGAAGGAATCTGTTTAATACTGGTAAGAGCATAACTGGTATTTACCAGGCTGGAGAAAACTCAGGAGACTTTCACATACACCAGTACACCTTGCACTGCCTGTCCCATGAGGCAGAGGTTTAACTGTCTCATTTGATCAAGGCGGCACACCTTGGTAAGCAATATACTGTTTCTGCAAAACCAGCAAAAATCTGATGCAGAGTGTATCACAAGTGAATGTAAACTATGGGTCAGCATTATTCTTCTTAACACAGTCATTAACTTCGACCGTACATCACAGCAGACTCATGCCATTTTACTACTAGTAACACTGCAGGCAATATCTATGTCTGGAGATCCTAGGCAGTGAAGGTCTGAAAGCCCCCGACAATAGCTACAATCCACAAGATCTAATTTACCTCAGTGCTTTTAATATAAGTTTATTGATAACAGTCTGCAATACTCAATAGCTGGACACTGGGCAGGCTGCTGTCTAAAGTATTTTTCTTTAACTCAGGAGATAAGATACAGCAATTTGACAAACAGATAATATCGTCAGCTCCTACAAATTAATTATGGATGATATTTGGCATTTGTCTAAAAGCTCCACCTCCTGGGAACAACTATTTATATGAAAATCTTTGTCTACTTAGTAATTTTTTTGCCCCTGTAGTCAAGAGAAATAAACTTGAGAATATGAAAATATGACCACCAGAAGGGCTTGGACAACAGACGCCAAATAAGAACCACCCACCCCCTATTTCATAAAAGGATCTACCTTTTTTAAGCAAATTTTGGTTTGGGGACTCAGCATTACAGTTTCCAGATATCTGTATATAACTATACCGGCCTGCACATTTGAGGAATTCTGTTGCATCTTTCCCTCCTTTGTCCATTTCCACGGAAAGAACGCAAATACCCACCTAACAACTCCTGGAGCAGCCAGGACCGAACAGCAGTGCTCAACTGCAAGACAGCACTACAGTTTCAGAAGTATTTCGTTTACCAAATTTATCAGATAGCTAAGGGTTAAAGCTCTGTGTCATATTACTGGTTGTGTTAGCTAGGCTGGCAGAGTGAATGGGCTTGTGGAAGTGAGAGTGAGTGGGATGACAAAAAAGAAATCCCTAACCTACAGCACTTGTATTTCTGAAAGCCCATTTGGGGATGCCCATTCAATGGAAAGTTAGAGCTTTTCACTCTGCAAGGCATGAAAGTATGAAGATATCAATGAGAAGTGAAAATGTCAAAAGCCTCCAATTCCTTTATTTAAGCCACTTCCTTCAACTATTGAGACTTAGGGCCATCACACATAGATGGATTTAAACAGTACAGTGCAATGTTTTACAGGGATATCATATAAATGACTTCAGATGCTGAAAGCAGCGTAGCGACATTAACATTAGACAAGCCCAGGATAACTACTCCTAATAAGGAGCAGGGTAAATCAACATCATTGAGGCTGACTGGTTCTGCTCTATGACCACCTGCTTGCAACCCTCTTACTATTACTTCATTTTATTTATTCAAATGTGTGGCAACTTAGGGCTGTGCTGGAAGAAAATTCCTATCAATCAATCAATCAATCAGGTATTAGTATAGGTAGTATTCAAGGAATACCTATCTTCCACTGTGCTTTCCTCAAACTTGCACTGAATGTAGAAGCTCAAATTCCAAGGAACCACAGCTCTAACAAGCACCTGCATCATACTTCTACTTTTTTTTTTTTTCAGTATATAGTGTAAGCACTACCTTGTTTACCCAAATATCACACAATTAGGCAATAAACAAGGAGAGAAGGCATCAGCAAGGTTGATCGTCCCATACTGGTATACCATGTAAGTCAGGAACAACTCCACAGAACCAGTGGAACTGAACTGGCTTTTAACTTCTGTTAGAGAGCTTATGGCACACAATGTACACAGCTTGCTCACGGAGCCATGTCAACATGACTCCTTAAAAGCTCAAGACTCAAAAAGATTCAAAATATTAGAGGCAGAAGAAATATTACTGCCAACTCACGATCATAGAAGTGAGCAGGTAAATGGATGAATGCTGGACAATGATGAAGACAGACATAAGCATCACTAATATTTCCTGATTTATGTAAAAGGTAAGTTGGTATCGTCAACATGACAGAAGCACAGGCCCAGTTTTAACAGTCACTACAGGAAATATTGTGCAAGGGTAGGACAATGCAGCAGCTGCAAATGGTAGAAATTATTTGGAAAAATTAGACAGAATTATCAGTTAATACTTTATAAAATTGGTTGGAAAACAGAGTATATTATGTTTACATGATTTTGACAACCTCTTTAGCTTCTGACTCACCCAACTCATTATAACTTCAATGCATGTTTCCAGCTAGAACTGTGAAAAGAACTATTAGGATCATTAAAGAACTGACTGGTGTATAATACATCAGGAAGAAACAGCATCACAAGCTAGTATCTCTGGGTGGAAAGGAAAAACCAGTAGATACTTATAAAGATTAGTATGAAATATGTAAATGATTTGAAAGAGAGAATTTCTCAAGAAGAGGAAGGTTTTCTAACACTAAGACAGGGCAGTAAGTACAATGCCAGAGATTAAGCATTCAAAGTGACTTAAAATGTAAATTTTGGGATCATATTTAGGAAATAATATTTATAGAATAGATAATATGAATGTTTATTTGATGGAGATGCACATAAAAAGGAGAACGATGCTTTATAAGGTTATTTCTTCATCTAATGTTTTTCAATGACTAATTTTTAAGATCTTAAGGTAGGCATCTTTCTTGGAGGACAGGGAGTGAAGATTTCTATTGTGTAACAGCACCACGGCTAACTGTTTGTAAATGCATATATAGTTTTAAATTTTTAGTTCATTCTCTATCATTTAGAAAAATATAAGCCAAAAGATCTAAAAAGTTGTAAAATCATGTAAGCAACAGGGGATATCAGGATAAGAAGCAAATAAGGAAAAGTGTTGAGAGTTTCCGCAAGTACCAAGGAAAGTTCTTTTGCTTTACACACGGAGATAGGCATGACCTCATACACAAGATGGACCGCCACAGCAGTAAGCCATTGACCTGCTACACTAGCGTGACATGCATATGAGGTGGCCCAGCAGGGTCCTTTTCAGGAGACCCTGCAACTCAGGACCTCCTCTGCAGTTTAGTTCAGCTTGGGTCACGTTGCTATGACTTGTCTCCTAGAAGCAGTCCCCAAAATTTGCATATTTCCCAGAGTTCATTCTACATGACAGAGGAAGAACCCATGTAGATTAGCATTGCCTCTGCTAGAAATCAGCCTGTGGGTTGTTTTTTTTTCCCTGCAAATTTGAAGAACAGCAGCAGCAAAGGTAGCCATAGCTTTCTTAAAGCTGATGCGAAATGATGATGCGAAATGACTGTTTCCTGCTCCTGCCACCTCTATTGCTACGTTAGGTAGCAGAGGCACACCACACATCATCCATGGGAGACTGCAATGGATCGCTGCAGTGGCACACACAAACTCCCAAACCTTTCCGGGGAGCAATTAATTTTCAACTGTATTTAAAATCTTATATTCATCCCATCTCTTACACTTAAATAAGGGGAAAAAAGCTTATTAGGAATTTTCATTCTATGACAAATAAGAATGTATTTTAAAAAATAGTGAAAAATCCAGAGGAAACTTGGGCTTGTTATATTAACTACAGGTAACCTGCAAGATCAGGATACTTCAAACTGAGTTGCTCACAGTCAAACAGGAGATCAACCACTACACAATAAAATGCTGGTCTCCCAAGTCCAATTTGAGCCCAACAGTAGCCCTGATTATCATCACACACACCCAGGTAGAACAAAGATCCTGTCAAGAAAGGAACATAGTTAAAAATGAAAAAGAAAACAAAAATCTGCGTGATACCTATCTTGCACAATGTATGCAATTTTTTATTCCAGCTAATTTATAACAAGAATATATGCTAGTTATTTGAGAAGGTCTGTAAAACGACAGCTGGAAAGTGCAAATGGGGACTATTCACCATTTCTCAGTACAAGCAGCAGAGGCCATCATACAAAATTAACACACAGCAGGTTTAAAACAAACAAAAGCACATGCATATCATATCCTATATAATTGTGGGACTCATCGCCACAGGATGGTTTGAAAACCAAAGGCAAAAATAAGTTGGGAAGGTAATTAAATAAATTTATCAAAGAAAACTCCATCAATGGCAATTAAAATTGCTAGTCAGGATGCAACTTCTTCATCCAGAAGTTCCTAAATCAGTAATAAAATCTGAGAGACTATAACAACTGGAATCATCCCTCCAAACTTGTCTTGTTCTTGCACTCCTAATCCATTTCTGACCACTAGACAGGTTAGATACTTTGGTTTGAAACAATACAAATGCTCTTACTTTTTAATAGCAAAGAGGATAAAAAAATTTCTTATCATTTCTAGAAATTGACTCCACTTATGGCATGGCCCTGGTAGCAGCCTACAGAGAAGTGACAGGTATTTGAATGAGACCTCCTCTTTCTAATAGCACATGTAAACATATTAGTTTAATCTAATTTGATGTAATTTAGATTCACACCACAGATAAACGTGTAAGTCTGAAATAGTCTGGGGACTATTTTATTTTTACTTTTTTTTGCCCTGCCTCCTTCCCCCTCCCTTGTTTGGAGGAACTGCACAAACATACCCTTAAATAAAATAAATAAAAGACAGAATAGGGATAGCCTCTTGCCTGTCACCTCTGCATCTGATGTACAAAATCAATATTGGAAAAAGGTGAGGCTTTCATAGTAAGTGTCACAGCAAAAGGTTACCTGTAATGGGCAACAGTATTTTGGATAAGAATTAAGAGTTCTTACAATTTTTCAGAAGTTCTGTTTGAAATAGGAATTCTTGTGAATTGGTTTTAAGCAAGCATACTGCCAATGTGAGCATGTTCCCAGCACGGAATTTTAATTCTGGTGAAACTGGTCTCCCAGATTCAACCAGGAGTTCCTATTTCCATGTTTCAGACAACATGAAACAATCAGTTTATGAAGAGATTTAGATTAAAAGCTGTGGCCAATTGTACTTGACTTTCTATGAGTCTAAGATTAAAAAAAAAAAATTACTTTAACTTTGGTTTTAAACTTCACTGCAGGTTATAATAATTTTATAACCTCAATTTAAATATATTTGATTACCTATATATAAATGTCTCTTCCACTCTTGCTCTACACTCTTGCTTCTTCTCTACTTGTAGAGAAAAAACAACAAATGCAGCTTAATGGATTGTTGGATCATTAATCAGCACATCAATATACTGAAATCCCTGGGAATAACCTACTGTTCAAAAAATTTAGGCTTTCATAACTTCATAAATAAATCCAAATGCAGTTTAGGCTTTTGTTTCATTGTACCTTTTCTCCTTCAGATAACACAGCTTCCAAATATGTTTTCTTTCCTACTTTTACTAAAAATAGCATATCAGATGTACAAGCCAAGTGTGAACCAAAAATTGATTGCTTTTCAAAATACATAAATAAATCCAGATGTACATGAATTAATGCAACAGTTGTTCTGAGGATTTTATCTACGTTACCCTTAAGACGACACTAAAAACCAGCATTTCTTAGGCTCAAATTAAATATTTATTCTTACACAGAATTTGCCTATAGTAACCCAACCTTCACATTTTCTGGCCTGCTTCCCATATCTTAATAGCACTATAGTCTCTCACTATTATGGAGACTTTCCATACAAGAATCACTTCTAAAGAAGCAGTTCAGTTCCCTAAAGACCAGGTTTCCGATTTGGAGGCCCAGCACACCTCTTATTGCCACACTGATAACAGTTCCATGATTAGGTGAATCAGTCGGACTGCCCAAAGAAAACTCATCTTGGGGTTTCTAAGGGAGAAGTGAAAACAGCAAGATTGGAACTCATCCAGTCCAGAAGACACCTTCATTTGACTTCATCACCCAGATTTTAGCAAGACTTCTCTACAACATACAACAAACAACCTGTTGCTACAGTTACCAAGTTCACTGGGACATGAATCATCAAGGCACGTTCATTCTGCTCTGCTGAATATTCGTAGTGATTAGAAGAATTCTTGTTACAAAAGATATGATGCAATTCCCCTCATAAAAAGGGAGTGCTTGGGTGCTCCTGTACTTACCTTAACTTTTGATTTGCTGCTATGCACCAAATAAAAAGGTAGAAATTATAAATACCAGACAGAAACCAATAGAGATCATTAATTTAATCACATGGGGTTTATTCACTTTTATAGCCAGCAACAGAGGTTGCAAATAGTAAGGGGAGGCAACACCAGGAAGTATCTGACTTTGGGAGAAAACAGCAGGGAGAAGTTGTCAAAATGCCCAATAGTCAGATGTTTTAACCTGCTCAGTTTCTGCTGCTCTACTCTTCTCACCAGGAAACACAAAGTCAGATTGGAAACCTCTGAAAGGAAAAATAGTTGCTTAGAGTTGACTGTTGAGGCATTTAGTCAGGGAATGCTGCCAGCCTCCCCCACCACTTCACAATGTTGGGAAGTTAAAAGTTTTGAGAAAGTTTCACAAGTAGCCAGTCTGACTTCGTATTTCCTTTCTTAAGAAGTCCTACCTACCTCCTACTCTCCCCTCCCAGTGCTGCAGAAGCAGCAAAGGATGTTGGAGCATACCCCTATGGGAAGAGCCAAACTTGGTGGCTCAAGGTATGTAGTCAACACGTGCGTTTCCTCGGTGGAAGCACACATGCCAACCTCTTGCAGGAGTACTTCTAGAACCTCTGACACACTCACGTCCCATACATCTTCACTTACTGTGTATTGGTATACAAAGCTGAATATATTAAATGCCCTTTTATTTCTCTTTTAGCCACAAATGGAAACTGTCAGGTTTCAGAAGAACTGCAAGGAGAGAAGGAAGACTTGCAGGCCAGGCCCTATCCCTAGGTTTCACAAATGAAATCTAGTCTCCTTCACCTCTCCTGAGAAGCTTAACAGCCTTGCTGTTCTGGATCTGGTGACCAGAACTTTTGAGCTTGATCTATTCTATTTTAGGATGGCCCCAATACAGGAGGGGAGGGGGAAGATTTCAGCCTATCAGTATCAATCTCTTATTTGTGGCTTTGGAGAAGAACTTGACTCAGTCCATCTGCTGAGATATTCAAGGAACCCCAGAAATTAACTGATGAGAGATGAATGCAATGCTGAATGTTCCAGTCACACATCTCTAAGACTAAAAATAGGTGAAGTTTCAAGGGTACCCCTTAGTGCTTGAGCTCCTTTCTCTTCTAAGATCATGTTACATGGAGGCTGAAGGTGATTTTCAGTGAAAACACCAAAAAACTTCATCTTTACGATTTGTGCAATACTTAAAGGAAATGAAAGTACAGGTCTAAAGAATGAAACACATGTTGCAAAGACACAAATCTCTCCAATCTTGAGCAATAGGGCAAATGTTTCGTTATTGTGGAAATGCAAATTTGGACTACCATTAGAAGACAGAAAAAAAAAAAAGAGACGGAAAAGGCTGGGAGCAAATGAACAAACACATCTGACTGCTTTGAGTGGTAAGACAAGAGTTGGTGGGAGGAAGAATTGATGAACTGTCACGGTATGACAAATAAGACCTCTGTTGGATGTATTGATCCTGAAGAGAGAATGACTCATGGATCTACTTAATTCTTGCTTCATTTACAGACAGTAAAGTACTTGAACAAATCACAGATGCTGCCAAATGAGTCAAAGAAGAAAAAAATTCTTTTCCATGCATGACTTTTTTTGGGTCAAATTTATTAATAACTGCTTGTTTTGCTGGACAGCTCATACAGTAGAGCTCATATTTTGTATCAAGTATCACTGTCTCACTAATTGTGCAGTTGATCTCTCATACGCATGCTGCACAGTTAAGACGGACTTGAAGACTGGGAAAAATTACCACATGAAAACCTCAGCATATTAGTACGTATATTTGTCAACTATGTATGTATGCACAGGTGTTAATTTCTTTGTGTGTTTCGTGGCCTCAAGATAATTTTTAGTAAGCAGGACTTGGGAGAGAAAGTTTTACTTACTATTTTCCCCAAACACTATAAGCTCCAATACTTTTTTTTTCATAGATACGTTTTTTCATCATAGAGGATTTATAGGCACAAGGGAAGAGATTTCAAAGTAACAAAATTATGCTTCAAAATTGATTTGGGTTATTAACCCAAGAGAATGATGGGTCATAGGTGCCCTGGTTTTGTTTTTTTTTTCTCTTTTTTAACTTTAACTTCATTTGAAGAGTCATTATTTTTGTCGTAATATTTGTCTTTAAATTTGGAAAACGAGCCTTGAAAATGTGAATAAAGTGCATACCAAAATGATGGTTCTGAAATGAATTTACAAAGCGTAATTCATCAAGGTTCTTCAATTCTGTGGCCACAGTTGGGCTTTTTTCAAAAATTTAACAAGATCATTCACCATTTACCTGTAGACTAGTATCCTACGTCCTGGTTTTCTCACCTATTACAATGAAACTTTTTTCTCACTCCCAGCTTTCCCTTCAAGGCTGCAACCTCTCTCTACCCACTCTTTTCCATACTGCTAACGTAGGCAGGGAGTCCAGGAATAACTACGAACCACTAGAATAATTAAAACTGTAGTATTAGTTTTTAACTTTGAATTGGCTTGATAAATATTATTTTAAGAATATTTAACATATGGAAAATCAAAATGCAATAATCTCTTCACACATGATTACTATGCTACTTGCGACCACACAACTCATTTAGTCAAAGAAGCCTTCTCCAATTCAGAGAGCAGCTTCCACTCAACAAGTCTGCTGCTTTTCCCCTGGAAGAGACAAGCAATAGCTGCAAGGCATGTCCTGTCCCCTCGCCTGTCACAGAGCACCCCCAACTACAGCAGTCACAGCCTGGCTTTTTGTGGCAGCCTGTGAGAGGTGCAGGAGGGCAGGTCTGGTGGCTTTGTTGGCAGAAGCTGACTGCTGCTCAAGCAGGAGGTGTGGTAGGGGTGGCATGCCAGCTGCTGCCACCGGACTGGGATGGGATGGGAGGGGAACAGCAAGGATCTGGCTTCATCAGCTGTTGTACAGGCCTACTGTAATTTCAATGAGAATGATATGAACTTATGCAGTCCGTTTATAGAAATGCTGATTAAGTTTGGGAGCAACCACTTTGAACTATCTGCCAAGAGCAAAAACTATTCCTTTGTGCATTGTCAGCCTTAAGGAACTCAATCTGGAACTATTTTACCAATCTTTTAGATGTCTGAGTTCAATACAAAGATTAGAGAGGGTAAAGTTAGGGCAGAGCTGACCCCAACTGCCAAACTGTTTGAAGAAGGGAATTGTGAATTAGCTTTGATCCAACACACATTTGAAATCTATATTTAGCTACGTCTAACACCAGATGGGTACAGCTAAAAAAGGAGCTGGCTGTATACCTCATTTACAATATACCAGTCTCAATGTAAATTAAACATAGCGAAGTACTCTTTAAATTGTGCCTGCTGATCATGCTCCCTCACCCCTCTCTCGCCCCCCACCCTGGCCCTTTACAGTCTAGGGGTAGCTGGAGCACAGCTCATCATAGTTCCCTCACTCCTCTCCTGCAAGCAAAGCGAGATGCTCCAGAGCCTAGATATCCTGCTTGGACTTGGATCCCCCCTCACTTCCAAGGAATACTTCTACAGAAAATTGTGATAAACAGGAAAAATACATTTAAGAATTATGTACAGCTTGTGTTTAATAAGAGAACCGGACAATTAGCGTGTGGAAATTCCCTCTCTTGACCTTTACAAGGTGAAAGGTGGGGGCACTACAGGAAGTTATGGCAGCAGAGGACAGAGAGTACCAAATGTCATTGTGCTGATAAAGGATTTATGTAATTAGATACATCTGGGCGAAAGGATTAACTCAACGTCACGATACAGCCTGAATCAACTTTGCTTAGCTAAACTGCAAGGATATCTCAGTTTATAAACTACCATGTTCGGAGTACAAACAGTGACTGACTCATCAAGGCAAATACGCATCAGGTACAGTCTAAACAGCAGCAAAATGCACAAAAAAAATGGAAAAAACCAAGACTGAATGATTTTAGACTTTATGGGAGTTTGTTTCTATTGTCTAAATTATATAGCAAAAATAATTTCCATTCTGTAATGTCTTTTAATTAGGGGTCAACTTTAATGTCTAATTTAAAATGCTGCAGTAAGGAAGCAAAGGGTTGAAAAGAGGTGCTGGCTAATGTCCACTGTTGCAGTTTTACAGTCACTGTGTGTGCATTGCCTTCAAAACCGATGATCTCACCACTCCCTAGCCCTCAAAAATCTTTGTTCCCACCCTCGTGCTACCTCCTCTTTTTGTCAGTAATCGATGCAGCCACATGGTGATTTGTACCAGGAAACAGACCTAGTATAAAACCAACCTGGAAAAAAAGGGGATTGTAGTTACAAACTGACAATGTCATATACTAGAGAAATTGCCACAGAATATTCCTGTAAATCTGCCAAGTCAATAATATTCATGATGATCTGCTAAGTAAGTGCAGGCTGTGAGGACTGAAGTTGCCTGGGGCTACTGGAAGTCACATATCTAGTTTTCCAGAATGTCAGAACACTTTGGGGATTAAATAAGTAAAAATCATTCTTTCAACTTCTGCTTTTTTTCCTTCTCTTCTCATCCCTCAAGGTACTCGTCCCTTGTCCATGCAACCCAGCCCCTTCCCAAGATGCCTAAGGAATGCCTAAATGGAATTACAAATGTTAGGATGTTTGAAAAAAGAAAGGAATATTTTATCAATGTTTTCTTATTTTAATCATATGACTTAAGAGTTAGCTAGAGTTGGTCTTCAGCAAAACAGTTACAGTTCTTAAAGCTAAATCACAAAGTGGAACAGCATTTTTTGTTAAATTTAAATAAAGACTAGAATGCATTTAAATTACCGTATTATTGTCACATAAATCTTAGGCCTTCTCCTGTGTTTAACAATGCCCTTTATTTTGCTGTTCTCTTTAAAGCACGTAAGGGACATGGTCCAAAAAACCTAACAATTTGCACATAGTAACGCTTACAGTGTGTTATAAATAGAGAGCAACAATCTCATTTTCTCTTTCAACAATCGCTGCATACTAAACTATACTCTGAAACAGAAAAGTTTATAAAACAATATCCTGACTTGGTCTAACAGCAGCAGTAATGAGCCCCTGAAAAGAGCATAGACTGACTCCCACCTGGAGATTTAAAATAATTTAGCTTTTTGACAAGTAAAACACAGGTTGGGCAGCTTTTAACACAGGTCCTTGGAAATACTGCTCCTTTATTATTATCTCTCAAGTCGAACTGAAGAGGTCACTAACGAGTCACAGCATGCTCCTCTTCTTCAAAATGGGCCAGTCATGCTGTCCCAGCCAGCCAGCTCGACCTCAGCGCCCTTCACTCTTAGCTTTTTTCCATCCTTCGTGCTCTGCTGCCAGCTTCTCTTGCATTTATTTCTCCTCTCCATCCTCTCAGTTCTGCACTATGTTTCCCTAAGTACACTGAAGAGTTTAATAAGGCAGGCTGTGAATGGCCAAGACCCGCCACTCCACATTTTCCATGCAGCTGCCTCTGGCATGAGGATGGCAGCCTCCAAAAGAGGATGTTTTGTGGCAGTCAGCCCTCAAAGGACAGACTACAGTGTTCAGAGAGGTCAGCATTCACAGATGAGGGACTACTTGGCAGCAACACTAGTAACCAGGAAAGCAACACATGCAGAGATTCCTGTGGCCTTCCCTCCCCTCATCTGGAAGAAAGTTTGGAGACAGAAGAAAGGATTGCTCTGCTTTGTGGGTTTGGTTTTTTTTTCTTTCTGTTTTTAGCAGTCTTGAAAAAAAGAGTAAGAAAACAAGAATACACGCTTCTTGTCAGAAGTATCCAGAATAAGAACAAAGACACAGTCCTTTCCTGACATGTTACAAGATAGGAGTTCAGAGTCATGAAGAAATAAAACAGGATTCGCTAGCATCCAGCATGATCTCGCATTTAAACAATGTTTCCAGATGGAAAAAACTGTAAACTCAATATTTAATACTGTAATTGTGTATAAAGACATCTATCGTAAAAAATAATTCAAAACTTTCCAAGGAATAGAGAGGCTCAATACAGGAAGAAGTCTTTAGTAGTTCGTATGTCTAGAAGAGACATACTTCACTTTTGGGCAGTGAAGGAGCTATTTTGTTGCTTAGAATGCAAATACACACTTCCTATGCCAAAAAAGGTACTATCCAGCCAGTGTATATCTATAGGTATAAGGCAGGAGTAATGGGCATGTCCATCCCATCTCATGTAATGACTCTACACTCTCAAAAACAGGATCCAGCAAAAGACTAGCTGGCGGAAGCTCCAGTGATTAACATTTTTTGTGCATGACAAAATGCAATAATAATTAACAGCAACATAGCTCGTAGAACAAGTAAATTTTAGCTAAGATAATCTTCTTCTGGAGGTAAGATGGGGTGAGCCCAAGTTACTGTTCTGTTGTGCTGGAAGGAAAGGCAGATCTTCCTAAAAATCCTCCTAACTTGTAAATACCTGGGATTCAAGAGAGTTCTGACCTGTATCTGTATGGAACAACCTAAATGGGAAGTTGATGCCTCCATACAGTCCTTCTGGAGCTCTCTGGCATCATGGATCCCAAAGTCCTTCCAATACATCAGAAGCTAAGGAGGAACTCAAAGGCAGTTTATGCTGCTCAGCATGTTAATACCTTGTAGCAAGATTTCTGATCAGAAATCAGCAGTAATTATCCTGCAAAACCAGGCTGGCTCTTTTCTGCATTGCTTCCAGCTTTTACAGAACATTCAGGATCCTATTCAGAGTTCCCACGCTGGGACAGGCATGCTCAGAGGTTCATTTCTCCTCCTCTTCTTTGGCAGCATAGATCTGTCTTTCTAAGTCTTAAAACACTGTGGCACTACATGCTGCCTGGGATTCTTCTCAGATAATCAACACTTCCTCCCTGATCCCATGCAAACAACTTGTAAACTTCCTTTTCTATTTTCATAGTATGGAAAGTACCCTCTTTGTGAGCCAGTATCTCATGAAACTTCACTGCAGCTCTCAAACAAACATCTTTCAGCAAGTTTATCTAACCTCTCTAGCTCAGCTGCTTTTATCTACATATACGAAAGCGTATCCTGCTTCTTAAGAATAGTTTAAAGTAGTTCTTAGAACAAAAATGTATTTTTTGTAATTACTAGAATTACTTCCTCTATTATCAAGCTCATTTATAACTTAGTTTTAATTTCAAGAGCGTGAAAATTTAAATTCTGGCTTTGGAATACATGTGAGCAGCTACTTGGTTATTCCTAATTTAAAGTAAATATTTGATTGACAAAAAAAAACCCCTTAGGTCATTTCTTAGTGAAATGCTAAAGGGGAGTGCCAAGAATTCTCAAAAATAGGTATCGGTAAAAAAACAGGATTATTCTGAAAATCACCAAGTGGAAAGAACTGAAGCCGGTTTGAGCTGCCCTTGTAAGAACAGGACTCAAATGCTTAAGGCAATAGGAAGTGAAATAAAGTTTAAACTTGTACAGGATGTGGTTTGAACTAAGTAAGGGGTTATTTTAAGAAGAACTCTTACCAGCATAACTATATTAGACTAAATTTTCTATGTGGTAGATTTACTCTGTTCCCAAAATTCCCTATTATTATGAAAACATACACACTCACACAACGTATGTCCTGATAATGTTATTATCAATAACTAGCATTGTACACATAGGGAAATTTAGGTATGATTTTTTACGGCTAATACAGTCAAATATGTAAGAAGAACGATCTTCCCACTGATCATTTTTAGTTTGTGAAATCTAAATAACGCTTCGAACTTCATTGTAACGTGCTACAAAAATGTTTGATCAGTTTCTCAGAGGATAAGTAATAATGAGGCACTAATTGTTTTACAATCAGCCTAAGCATACACAAAACTCTTAATGAATATTTAACCAGCACTTACATTTTCACACTGCATCTTTCTGGGTTTTATGTGGGAAACATTGAGTCCATCAATAACAATATCAAATGGAAATCGATTTTCCACAAACGTTTGAAAGGCTTCAAATTCCTGAAATAAATAAATATAAACAGGGGAGAAAAATACGTTGAGTTTAACAGAGAAAGATTTCATTCAGTTTTTATTTAAAAAAGAAACAACACCTAAATCTCTCACTTTTCCTTCGTTGGCTACATTTCACATCTTTACTTGCATATTTGCTAAAAAAAACACCCCCAAAAAAAAAATCTTTAAAAGACAGAAGTGCTACAGTGAATACTTCCAATATAATTTTAAATTACATTACAGCTGAAACCCAAAACTTTACAGTCATCCAGATTTTCAAAGTTATAATCCAAACTGCACACTTTTATAAAGATACATGCTATAGTCATTGTTACGCAAGAGCTGCAAGACAAAGCAACTTTACATACCAATAGACTGTGACACTATCACTAACTCTTAACGTTTCCAAATGTAAAATAAGCACTATATTTAGTTTCTCTGTAAGAATTCTGAAATCTCTGAATGCCAGTCTTTGGATAACAGACCTGTATTTAAATAAACATTCATTTAGAAACACAGCACTCCATTTGTGAGAAATACACAGCTTTAAAGCTAGCAAAACAATGAACTTTCTTACTAGGTCAGAAACGCAGTGATTAAGCAACCAACAGCATCCATCCAGTTTTTCCAACAGAAGGAAAACCGCAATTGCTTTAGGCTTGAGACCCCATAGGGGGAGAACAGAATACAAAGTAATAGTAAAATCTTCAGGAATTCCTCCCTTGATTTTTGAGGAAAGATTCAGTGCTTTTGGCAGACACTTGCATTAGATTTCTACTTCCTGCTTCTGACTGTTTTTAATAGCCTCAGGAACCCTAATCCATCCTGGTGGGCAGTGACCTGGTTTCATAAGTGATGTTTCTAGTAACAGGTAAGACTTATTTATCAGGTAATAGAGGTTTCACAGTCCAAGGCTATAAATGACCTTTCACAGGAACTCAAAACAATTGCAAATTTCATGCCTTCTGCTCAAAATTCAAGAAGCACTTTTCTAATCTTGCCTTCCCCCATGTAGCCATATAGCTATATGTCTAATTATATAAGTCTAAAGAAAAAACAACTCCTCAGTACCCAAACAAAAACCTATACAGCATATACAATTTTTCCTCGGAGAAAGGAATGAAAGAAAGCATTTGTCCAGAAAATACATTGCTGTCAGGCAGTAACAAATGATCACCAACTTCAAATTTAGTCAGAATGCTTATGACAAATTATACTAGGAAAAGGGTTACTTGTATTAAGAGTACAAACCAACCAAGCGAGATAAGGATGCCTCACTCAGATGTTAAAATTTCAGGTATAATTTCCAAGTGAACAGAGGTGTACTGGTCAAAAGCACACTGACGAGAACACAGACAACACAGGGCTCAGCCTAGCACCACCAGAATCAATTGTCTTTTATGTGATCTTTCCTTTCTCCATGGCTTAAATAAATGTTATTATTAAGAAAGTATAAAAAGCTGGGCAAGAAAACGATCATCTCAAACAAAAAGAAATTGTTGGCACTTGTGAAGGGTTTTTCCCTGCCTCCCAGCCCCAATCTCAATGTATTTTATATAGATGAATAAAAATTCTCATTGCCATCTGACAGGGACACCAAGACACAGAAAGGAAGTCACTAGCAAAGGCGGTGGCAGGGAGCAGGAGGAGAAACAAATGCAAAATCAAACAACAAGGATTCCTGACTTCTGGGCTTATGCCATCCAGTGGACTTCCCCACGGTTCAAAATCAGATGAGTCATCACTGTAAGACTGGATGGCTGTCTGAAATGTGGGAAAGATAAAAAGAAGGAAAACACACACAGACCAAATGAGGGTGAAATAGGAGAGTTTTGAGACAAAGATGAGTGAAAATGGAAAACAAAAGAAAGTGGAAGCAGATGAAAACGCGTGGTAAACAATCCAATAGAGCGTTATTTTCCTAATGCCAACAAATACCAACATTATTTGAAGTAACATTGTTACAGTCAAGTAGACATTTTTATAAAGTATAATGTACATGTAATCTTCTCTTCAAGGGCTCAGTTCAATACAAAACAAACACTTTGTGGAGAATTTTTAAAGTAGTATTTTATCTCAAGTGACAATAGTTCTAGAGCAGTTCCTGAAGGGATGGGTTTTCCCTGATGGGAGTAGAGTGCTTTGTCAAGGGAAACCACAGGACAAGCTGGGGGACCAGCAGAGTAGTTCGGTACTCCCCTCTGCCCACTCTTTGCTGGGCTCCCTCTCCTCTCCCAGCAGGGCAGATGGAGCAGAAGCTGCCAGGAGGGTCCTGCTGAGAGGCACCAGGATAGGCTCAGCACCTCTCAGAAGCTAGCTCCTGGCTCTCTGGGGTTTACTTTTGGAGCTGGGGAGAAGCTGCAGCCTTTTCAGTGTCATTCCCCTGGCCACCCCACCCTTCCCAGCCATCTCCTCCTGGCCACGCCTCCTCTGTTTTCAACAGATGCCTGACAGCATGCTCCCGCCAGACTCCCAAATCTGCTCAATTGTTTTGCCTCACTACAAGTAAACTGTGCAATACGGTAGGGAGAGAAGGTTTGCTGCCACAGGAGACTCTTATCCACACAGGGAGATGAGGAGTTAATAGCAGAGTAAGTGCAGAAGACAAATGGCCAAGCTTAATTTATGTCACCAAATACAGAAGACTCCAGTGAAAAGCCTTAGACAGACTGAAAATCCCCAAGGATCTGTTCATTTTCTCCTCGCCATCCATATTTCCCCAGCAACACACAAGACTGCTCCTTTCCTTTTCCAGAAAAAAGTACATAAAGAACCACAGAGAAGATCCAGGTCTGCTCCCCTGAGAGACAGTTTTTGAGTCACCGTATTTCCCATCCTCTCCGGACACAGGGAAGGAAAAGGGCGAAGCCCAGGAATAAGTACCAGGCTGTGTCATCCAGATGCAGTGCAAAAGGTTATTCAAACATACACAGACTTATGCTATAAGAAAGTATACAGTTCGAAGGATGCTGATCTTTAAAAGATCAGGATTTGTCTGGATTTTATGCAGATTCTACTTACAGCCACAGTAATAAAGAGATGATTCACCCACAATTCTCTAAAGGTATCTCCCTCACTAGCCAACTGTAAGAAGAAATTGAAGATCTTCTTTATAAGCAGTAAATGAAGTAGAGCACAGCTGCAGCTAGGGTACAGCTGATCAAGAGGAGCCAGACACATCAATGCAGTACAACGATGACATGAAAGTTGGTTTAGGCAAAAAGAAGTGAGCTATTCACACAGGCTTCCCCTTCCCAATGGAAAACGCAATGCGTGACCTACATACAGCCCTGCGTATGCCACAGGAACATTTACATGGAAACTCCCTGCTGAATACGACAAGGGGCGCTTCTGATGAACCCCTTCAACACGCCAACAGTAGCAAAACATCTCTCTCTCTCTCGGTAAGAGCACCGAAACAAACACAGCAAACCTTACACTGATTTCTAACTTGTTCTGACCGGGTTAATCTCACAAAGTTTCTTAGTAAAAGTCCATTTTCCCAGCCTCGGAAATGCTACTCAAACTTGCTTCAACAGAGTTGGCAACTGAAGGGATGAAACTTCAAAAACACATTCAGCATCGCTTATTGACATGACCCTTGTAATGCTCGTGAGCCACAGAAAAGCGCTGCAATACAGCAAGGCTGTTACCTCACTGCAAGACTTCCCCCA
>NW_009227507.1:0-20874 GCF_000690835.1 Fulmarus glacialis | reverse complement strand
AGCAGGAATATGCGCAACGCAGCAGGGTGCTCACGGGAGGCCCCAGTGATATCCTGTTTCACACCACGTACAAAAGAAAAGGGAATTTTAAAAAACCCACCTGATTTCACTCATTGCCTAGCTGGGAAAATAGGGGAATGCCAACTATGCAACTGTTAGAAATGATTCACCGCACCTTCTACTAAGAAAACTTATCTTTGCAAATGGACATCTCACTGACTAAATTGATTTGGAAGTAAGAGCCAGCCATAATAAACCCATGATGGAATTTATCTTGATGTGAAGAATTAGAGACATTTAAAATAATTTTTTGTTTAACCACTAGCATGTGGGTGGCTCAAGTCCATTCATATCTCGGCAAAAGCACAAAACAGTCTCACATTTTTTTTGTATTCCACAGCAGCTGGATGACTCATGCGCTATTTCACCATCATTTTACACTGGTATGTACTGGTGCTGCCACAGAAAGAGGTGTTTCTACCTTCTCCCTTCCTGCAGCCATTCATTCCTAGCCTTGCCCCCTCCTCTAACTACACGCACGTTTGTTGGCACAAGGAGAAAGACTGAAGTAGACAAACTGAGCAGTGTGAACTGAGATAATGTAACAGTCTTTAGCCTGCACCAGTCCCCCTGTCCAGGTCAGAGCACAGAGGTTTGTCCTGGCATGACAATGCAGCCAGGACATGGAATAAGAATGAGACTGGTAGCAGGTGAGACTACTGGGATCACCTTTTCCCATAGGTAACCCTGACTATGCTAACTGACTGGATTGTGACACTACAACATTTTATGACATTTATCTCTCATCCTGGGGTACTGCAGCAAAACAAGAGATAGAGGTTGGTTTTAAACAACAGACGTATAGGAATTATTGTTTGAAAAAGAAAGAAAGAAACAAAAAAGATTGGTTTTGTTATTTTAAACCATTCATTTAAAAATAATTTTTTTAAAAAAAAGGTGTGACCTCAGACTTCAAAAGTCTGGCTTACACAGCCAATAATATTTGAAATAGTAGTAGTAAAGAAAATAGGACTTTTCTGTAAGAGTATTAATACTATTTCAACTTCTGTAAATACATTTATAAACAGAAATGTATGTTTTTCTTTCAATACCAGTGCACACACAGACTACAAGCCTCAAAAGCATAACAAAAATGAGGGGAGGAATTCATTATTAGTATTTACAGATTTACTATGTTAAATACGATAACATAGAAATAAACATTACAATTGAAGACAAAACAAAGAAAACATAGCTAAACAAGCATGTCCTTTGATAAGAGCAATGAGAGTAATTCAAATGAGTATTTTGAAATAATTCTAATGTCTATAACAGATCTAAGGGTATGACAAGTTTCAGATCACAGAAAGGTTACATCACTTGAGCATTTTTCTCCTCAAGTCTAAATTGGAAATATGTTGGCAACTAGAAATAAAAATCATGGTATTGCTGAAATTCTTCAACAATGCAAAATGTCTACTGCTCTAAATGCCAAAAAACAAAGTAATATAACATACAAAGGAGATACATGAGCAAATCCATAGAGGACTTTTAAATACAAGAAAGGCTATTATGTTCATGCCAACACATGGAATTTGAAAAAAAGGGAAAAAAAAAAGAAAAAAAAAAGAGAAAAAGAAAAAACTCTACCAAAAACTATTAAAATCACTGCAGAAAAGGCTGCTTGTCACTTCTTCTAAACAATAAAGTTTATGCTCACTCATCAGGAATGGTGGAGAGACACTAAAGTCAAATTAAAAAGTGCAAAAGTATTCAACATATATTGTTTCCAGAAGCATTCACAATAGTTTAAGCTTTGTACAACAGAAAAAGCAGTGGTTCCCCTCTCTGTATTAAATATATTCAAGTGCAAGGAAAGAGCAAATCCTAATTAACAGAGTATTATAGTGCACTTACGTATTATGTAACTTTACCCTGAAAAACAGGGTGTTTTTCAACACCGTAAGAGCAGCTTTTAGAGAAGTGAAAACATTCACTTTTTAACAGTTTCATAAAATACAAAGTGATTGGAATTGCTTTGTTTTCAGCAATATTTCTTGGTATCAGAAGATTTTTTTGCGCATTAGTGTGTGAGAAATAAAATTCAGCTGTCAAACTGAAATTCAGACAATTTTTTTTAAGGCGCCTTGTTGGAGCACTCTTAAATCTGTTTGTTGCTATGCCTGAAGGCTTTGAATATTTCCCCCACAGTTTCAAAGCTCGGAAATCCCCTTCGAACCTTATAGGCAGGAAGACTTTTCTCAGTATTGTGTATGGTATCACTATGTACTCTGGATTGCATACAATTTGTTTGCCCTCTGTTGTACGCTTCTAGAGTTAACAAATAATCCAGGAGTCACAAACTCCTGTGGCTGTAGCCTTCAGAGATACCGTCACAAACAGGAGGGTACTCACAGGCACATTGACAACCTGAGAGGTGCTCTGTGTTGCCTGTTCATAGTCCTCCGTCAACAGCAGGCACTGTTGCCGCGGGACTTGTTCCTGCCTGCCTACAGCAGACAGCAGAGGGTCAGTCACAAGGCCAATGCAAATCCTGGACCTCAACAATCCAGGCAGCGCACTTCTGAAACATCCTTCCTGAGCACACCTAACATGGAGGGAGGAACAAGCAGTTTGTGCTGGTGTCCTCCATGGAAAAATGCCCTCATCTTTGCAAGGCTGCCATCGTAAGTACAAGAGTATAGGAATGGACCACACCAAGCTTTCTTTTAAAACAAACAAACAAACAAACAAAAAAACCTTGCAAAGGCAGAAATATTTTGAATTCATGGTGCTTTCAAAATTAAAAACACTATTTTGGAACCTTTTCATCTTAGGGCAAACCACCTAACAGAATGCTAAACCAGGAAAAGATTGACTTCAATGCTTAAATACGATGTAACGGGCATTACAGAAAGACAGTGGAATAATATAAAAGCAATGCATCATGAACTTCATAGAAAAGACAGCGTCCCAAGAAAGAGAGGCAAACTAGCACTTAATTACAGACAATTCATAATATCCACGTGGAAAAATGCTACATGAATAGCAGACAGCTGGATATACCTCCATGGTGCTTTCTCTGCTATGCTGGTATGAATGTTTGAAGCAAATCTGAACAAGAAACTGATTTAGCTGAAAAAACACCCACAAGAAAACAAAACATTATTTTGTCATCTAGGTTTGTGCCCTGCTTACCACGGGGATGTGCTCACTTGTTTCCCGGCATACTTGCAGGGGCCAAAGGGGGCAGGAATGAACAGCTGGCAGGGTAGTAAGGCTCATTTAAAAATCACACTGCCACCAAATGCTTACGCTAACTAATATTTGCATTCTCAAGAGAAACTGCAACTGTTCTGAGAGACTGAATGGCACCACATGTTCTACCCCTATTTTAATTTTTTCTAGAAACAATCTGGAGGATTATAAACCTATGCACCTAGCATCTGTACACTGTAATATGGTTGAACCGATCACTAAAAAATGTGCAAACCCTCTGGAATACTATGATCTGGTAGAGTTTAATGTGCACACCTTTTGCAAAAGAGTATCTCTAAAATTTCTTTCCTTGTGTCAATGAAAAAGTAGGTAAAATAGAACCAGATGGCATTAATTAGATTTTCAAAAAACCTTACACAAGACTTTATAAGCTACTAAAACACTGAACTAGCTATAGTATTAAAAACAGGCAGAAAAGAAAAAACAAAGGGTCATGCTAAAAAGTTAGCAGCATCTTTCAAAGTTCTATACTAATTCCCATATATACGAAATATTTTACAGATATTTAGGAAAGGGGATGGCACAGAAGAAGCCAAACCAGTGACGAATACAAAAACAAATTAAATTTAGCATCAGAAAGATGAAACAATGCATAATATAGGAAGAAAGTGCACTTATGTTTTACAGATTTCTGGAGGAACTGTATCAACTTAAATGATCATCATACTGTAATGAAAACATCTGCTCAAATTGCCGATGTTCTAAAACAAATCTAATCAAATCCTAAGAGATAAGACATTGGATAGATAACATGAAATTATTATAACTTATTAAGCTATTCTAATTATCATAAATTATAATGAAGCCCTATATTAGACAACTCCAGATAGGCCTCTGGAGCATCAGAAGAATCTGTCTTTGACCATAGCTGGAGACCAGCTGCTCAACTTAGAAGGACCTTTGGTAACGGACCAAAGGACCAAATGGTAAAGGACCATTTGATAATGCCTAAGTTCCAAGAGGTAACATTTCAAAGTGTCTTAAATCAACATGTGTTCACGCTAATTTTACTTTAGAAGTATTATCACAGAACTCAGCAATATTCAGAGACAGCAAACACTTAAAAGAAGGATGGTAGTGTATGCAGTCTGCATTATGTAAACATGTCTCAAGATCCTACTTAGTGGAATGCATGAGCTGAAAGTAAAGGACTGTGTCGAAGGGGTTCCTGATAAAATGATCTCCTTAAAAATCAGCTACTCAGATAATTCAGATTGGTTTAATTCTTTAGTTAAAAGTTACTGTTCTGACTTCATGTTTATGATCCTGTCTGCCTCTGTGATCAGCTAATGGACAGGAAAAAAGAAATACTTTATCAAGGTATGCCATTCTTAAACCTTGGTGAAATTCTTCATTTTCCTCTATTTCTCTCTGTTTCTTCTTACACATTCTAACTAACATAAAGATGATACAGATCTGAGAAAAATCACTGCATCAGCAAACTATATTTGTATTTTGCTTAGCAAGATCTTCAGATGATGTACAGTGGAAACGAGTTAAGGTTAGCAATGGTATTTTAACCAAGCAACTGGTGTTAAAAAAAAGATGTATTAGAACCAGATTTTTCTTACTTGATTGCACTAACTGGAATATGAAGAATGTATCATGTTAGGAGAATTTCCAAATACAGAGGTGACAAAGTAGCAGTTTAAAAAGACTGTGGAGGACAACAAAACAGGTTTAGACAGTAGATTGGAAGAAAGGAGCATTCTTGTGTTGCAGGGTCACCTAACTTTGCCGCATAACCATTTGATGGCAAAGGAGACCAAGTGACCTGAATAAAATCCCAACTCATTCCTTGCTGTATGAATTGAGAAAAGGAGGACTGTGGACCACCCCAGAAGATCTGACCCACCCCCAAGAAAGATTCTCTAACACTGAGGTAATTGAGGGAAAGAAATATGTGCTGAATTTATAATGTTTTCATCTAGATCTATTTCTTGCTAAGGAAGCAGCTAAGTCTTTTATCCTCCTGCCAAAAGACTCTGTGCTTCTGTTTGCGTCCATTATCAGGAGCCTCTGGGGTAAGGGAAGATGCAAGAGAAACCTTAGAAAAATTCCGACTGTCTTTGTCTCTCACCACCCATTTCCCATTTGGTCTCCCCTCTTCCCCTCTTTTTCCTTCCTCCCAGAAGTTCCCTCCCCTCTAGCAGATCATATCACAATAAGAGTGTAACATCCACCCTGAATTAAATAGAGGCAGGAGGACAGAAAGTAAGCAGGATAAAGGCTGCAGCTTGGGCTCCAGTGCTCTCAGACTGAGCACTGTACTACTGCAATCATCTCAACACCCGCCATAAACCATTACCTGTCATTGTTCGGTGCTTACTAGACCTACCAGATTTAGTGGATCAAGCTCTGAGGATAGTGTTCTCTCTAACCCCCAAATTAACTCTAGTTCCAGACAAAATACTGCAACTTAAACAAACCCACAGCTAATCCTGAGCCCCACTCAAGTTAAGCTCTCCTCTATCCTTGTGGATGTTACAAGATCTAGCAGCAAACCTGGCTCTTAAGGCAATGCAGGACTCTGCCCTACTGAATACTAAGCCTATCCTGACTGAGTCCAGTGGCCCATATTTAGCAGAGATCTGAAGAAAAAAAAAAAGAAAATATGTTCAACCCTATCTGCAAATGTTGTCTCATCTTTGTAGGTTTCCCTAGACCTACGACTGCACATCTTTATGATCCAGGAGTCTTCAGGCTTGATTATCGGTGTATTTAATTTTAATTGCAATGCTAACTCTATCCTTATCTACAAGCTAAGGATCATATCCTTCCCATAACTAAAAATTAGCCACAAAGCAACAATGGACTTGGTCATCAATCTGCTATTCTACAAAACCTGTAGAATTAAACTGTTCAGCACTGGCCATCCTATAATCGAAAAACAGCTATAAGCAAGTTTTTTGATCAGTGTTGCTGCAGACTAGATAACACATTTGTCCTTACCAATGCCACCTCTTAATTTAATGCTCCAGCCTAACCACAGCCATATTAAGCGAGTGCTTCAAGTACTTTAACTCCCAAATATGAACTCTTACCCTAGTAAGGGTAACACCAACACGTACCCAACAGGCTGCCAATAAGCCCTTCATCTCCACCGGCATCAGCTCTCACTCAATCCTAATGAACTTGTAAGACTCTAACAATAACTGAAGTTCTCCAGCACCTGCTGTCCACAACACTAATCCCCAAACACCATACTTCCAGAACTTTCTAGATTCAGCAATGACAGGTTCTTCCATGCTTGCCATCCTGAAACCCCAGCCTACCTACAAGTCAGTAACTCATACCCATCCAAAAGTTAGTCATAACTTGCTCATCTAAGCCAACGTCAGCATTCATCCTACTCTTGGGCCTCCTAGAGGAGAGGAAGGAAGGAAGAGAGGGGGAGAGGGAGAAAAAAGAAGGGAAAAAAAAAGCAAGCTCAGAAATCTCTACCATCTTGAAGACTAGGCTTAGCTGTAATCCTAACCCTAACTACAGCTCACCACGCCTATATCCCTCTCCAGAACTAACAGAAAGCTTTCAACCCGTGCTGACACCAGCAGGATTTTCATCCTGCCAGCACAGTTCTTGCAGAAGCTAGCTCTGAATCCAAGTGCTGTCATTTTAAACTGAACCCCAGCAAAGTGACCCACCCTGCCACAGAACTGACAAGAACTTTCAGTCATTCCCACCTGAGAAGAAACCACAGGAACTGCTCTTGCCTAAAACAGACCCCATCCCAGTGCAAGGGGCTTTGCAGCATTCAGCAACATGCCAAATTTTGGTACTCCTACTGTAGAGGACCAACAACTGGAAATCTGATCCCTTTGCTGTAATGTGGCACATATCTGGGAGGGAAGGGGGCACATGAATCCATGGGAGAAATTCCACCCAGCCTTCTCCTTCCTTCCATGTTTCCTCCCCTCAGAAAGTTCTTTGCTTCCTGGCAGTGACAGGGAGGAGGCAACATATATGGGAATAGAGATAGAGGAGGTAAACGGCGCACATAGCTTGAGCTGTGGCACACACTGTGCACACGGTATCAGCTGTTTGCTGGGAAGGGGTTTTCGCCGCTTCAGCCCCTGATCTTCTCAGGAGACACAGCATGCCTAACTGAATTAACTAGCCTTCTCTTTCTCCCTGAGCTCAGGCAAAGAAGCCATGACATCCAGGTGCAAGATGGACAGCCATAATCACCCAGGCATCTCAGGGCAGGTAAGGGTAGCTCACCTTGGAAACAGCTCAAGTGCAGGCAATTTAGCTGACTTTGACCACAAGTTGAGAGTCAACAAAGCAGATAGAAGAATGAGAAGATCACACTGCAAGTTGGGAGTGAAGGCTCTGCCAGGTGGGGTTAGGGCAGACTGTGTCAGACATAGTTTTCTTAGAGTCTGGATTCCATATGATTTTTGGAAGTAATAAACTACTCCATTCGGAACAGGACTGACATACCGCACAGGGCTTTGAGGCAAATCATGGAGTTGGGAAACATGCACATGTGGAAGCAGAACCAGAGCATTATAGAAAAGAAAAGGCATCAATCTAAAAGTAAGAGATAGAGCTTTATTTTCAAGGCTCCTTGGAAACAGCACAACCTCATTCAGCCGCAAAAGTAACACTGAGATGAATGGGTCACTTCCTCTCCTCCCTCCAGTCTCTTATATTCTAGAAGAATATGTAAAACCCCTTTATGCACTTAGCCCAGATCTAGCGTGGGGACTTTACATGCCCACAAATCCATCTCTTCCTGCCTTCTTGACAGCACATACACATATCCCATGTGCTTCCTTCCCCCTGCACAACAGTCCTTTCAGGCTGATCAGGGGTATGAAGTAGTCACGAACGGAATGAAATTACTGCATTTGTGTATTTGAGAGAAACACCTGGGAGCAGCTGCGACATGGAAGTCATCACAGCAAAAGCTGATTCTGCCTCTCAGTATACCAATTATTATCATCTCGGGCTCAATGGCATAGCTCCCAATTAAATACAGCCAGAGTAAATAGGCATCCAACTGAAAACATCATATAGACATTGGTACAAAAGGTGACAGTGTTGTTACAATTGTTTTCTTTCTACAGCAGCCTGCTAGGTTGCAGCTCGCTGTATTACATCATCGTATGACATCCTAATAGACCTTTCAGTAGTTGTGCATAAAGATCTGAATCGATGTCAATTTTTATGTGTAACAGGTATTTTCTTATCACAGATAATCAGTTTTATAGTTCACGCAAGCCATCTTTTCAACATATTTGTAGATAGTCTTCACTAATGGTAGTGAAGATGTACACTGATGTACAAACCTAAGTTGTTTGATTTTCTTTCCTAAAACTAATTACAAAAAAGATTTTTTTTTTAATCACAGGACAACACGCTACTTTTGGGGGATCCTCATCAAACTAAATCTTTGCTCCTAATTTTCTAATCTGATCACATTTATTCTTGAGAGAAAGAAAATCAAATAAAGCAATGCTGCTGTTGCAAAAGTAAGACAAAAGACTATTCCTCAGTGGAAAAAAAAAAAAAAGATTCCAAATGCATTACATATTCAATTTGAAACATTATTGGAAAAAAAATGTTTAGAGCTCAAAGCAACTCAAACTGTTTTCCTGAATAATCATTTCATTGCAAGAAACACAGATGCACTAAAGAAAACTAGTCAGGAGAAAAGAAGGAATAGAAAGATAAAATGTTTTCTATTTGAATTGCAGCTACTACAAAAAAGTGACTGACTGGAAAATGGAAACCCCCCTCTCAGATATACTTGCTTACATCCTATTTTCAGACTCTTCACCTAGCTTCCCCTCTGGAAAACCCTGGCTGCAGGAAAAGTCACACAGTCTGGCACACCTAAAATGGCCAGCACATTTTCATCATCACACGTCTGCTTTCACAGCACAAAGGAAACTAAAAAGTCCCAAATTTATTTCCAGACACCTCTGACACACCACAACACTGTTTTGCTTCTACCCCTGCATCCATGCTCAAAATTCACCGAGAGAGCAGACTTTAAGCTGTGCAGCCAACAGTAAACACACAGAGTTCATTGCCTTTCAGCCTCCTGGTAATTGCCTGCCAATAGGGAACTGGAACAAGGTCAACTTGGAACTAGCAAGTGGGTGGCCCCAGAGGGGTAAATGATGGAATTTCAGCTATCACATGGACTAACAAAATCTACTGACATCAAAACTTAATGTATTGAGTCTTTGTTTCATTAGATTGCATTCATTTGATCAATCAGGTTCCCAAACAGGGGGAACATCATTTCCACTACTGCTTAGCTTGGGTGTGAATGTCCTGTTACCCAGAACTCCCTTCCTAAATCTCCCCGCCCTCAACTGGTACTGCTGATCTAGCCCTGGGCACTTGACAAATTTGAAATTTTCAAGCCAGCAGTCACCACATGGAACAGAAATGAAACTTCACAGACTAGGCAGTTAACTGGTTAAGGAATTAAAAGTTTTGTTGTTGTTGCTTTCTTTAATAAACCAACCTCAACCATAATTTTCACAAAGGCTTTTAGAAAGGTAAAGTTAGTTGTATAGTGTGCAATAAAACACATTCTTTCGTTTATCTTATAATAGTATAGAACACCAGTACCCATTAAATAATTAAAATTAGTGCTACATTTTTAAGGATAATTTTACTCCCCTATACAATTCACAGCTAGATCAGCTAAAAGTCCTGAACTGAGGAGAAAATCTGTGTGGAAATCAGATGTCTGAACAATAGGCTGAATGTACTACAACCACCCCAACACTAACTGTTTCAAGTTTCTGTAACTGTTACATGTGCGCAATGTCTGTGTCTGCAGAAAGCCTGAAGAATTAAACCTGGTGTAACCTGGTGTCCTCTTCCATATTTTCAGAACCGGTGCAGAAGTGAGGTGCCAGCTGCAGGAAAATGTCAATACTTAACAAAGGTAAAGCAAAACCACCCCGGGATGTGGCGTGGGCTCCATCTAGCGGAGCTCAGCTTCGTGCCGTATCGCTATTGCTGAACCACTAATCTCCACACAAAATGAGTAAGAAATAGAGCAGCAATATATTACAGTGTCGGGAAATTATACCCTCTCATATGTTTACAATGACCTTTGAAAAGCTAGATATTCCTGATGCATACGGTAATTATAAATATAAAAGTGTATCTTTAAAATTGAGGGGTAGTTGGTTGGTTGGTGGGTTGTGAAAATTGAAAATTGACTGAACAAAATGGTAATTGGTTCTTTATTGTTTCTGGCAAACAGCTGCCCAACTGAAAAAATCAAATATTCAGGACATAAATGTAAGCTTCAGATATGATACTGAACTTAAGAAACACTAGGACTTCTACTTTTTTGCAAGCTCAAAATACTAGATGTCTTATTTTGTTCTAGTTACTGGGTTTTATTCCATATTTAAAATTTAGCTTTTGAAGGATTAAAAGATTTTTAACATAAAAAAAAATCCATTTTAATTATTTCAGTATCCATTAAGAGCTGATTGAAAATATAAGAACAAAGACAATATGAAAGAGGTCAAGATTTAGATCCATTTTATAAACACAACTGAAAAAGATACATAGGATACTTCAGTATCTAATGGCCTATTAATGTTTAAAGCAAAGAAAAAAAGATTTGTGGCGTTTTCAAAGTTCTTGAACATTAATTGTATATTACCCTCCTAGCCAATGAACCTGACAGCGTGCGAGACCTACCTGTGGGCTTGTCTTTCTAAAAGTGTCAGTTCCATGTATCACGTCCCTTATTATTCTTTCTCTGAGATTATTATACTCCTCTTCGGTGAGGTCACTGTCCTCCAGCTGATGGTTGCAAACTGGGCACTGTCCGCTGTAATAATAGTGAAACAAGAAAATAAAAGGATAAAGGCTTTTAAATAAGAAATACCTTAAATTTTACTAACTTATTGAGTGTCTGTGTCTGAGCACAATTCTTTACAAGAACTCCAACACAGTACAATCATCAGAAAATCAGTTGTACTCTTTCTGGGATGCATCCAAAACCTATTAAAGTCACTAGAAATATTTTTATGTGATTTGGTGGGATCAGGATCAAAGATTTAACTCTAGAGACGTTTGAGGATTTAGCACTGAAACTCTGCATGAGAGCATGGGAAAAAAAAAAAAAAAGAGTATTTAAATATTAACCAGCATTTATTTAGGCCTTGAGAGATCAGAGTTCAATTCTCAGCATTACCACGAATTTCCGTATCTCTAATATTTGGAAGTTTCCCTACTACACAGGAAAGTCACCATGGATATATACAGCCCAGATCTCAACGTGGGAAGGTGATGCAGTTGTACTGGCCTGGCCAGAACATACGAAGTAGCTGTAGGCACACTAGTTGAAGCTAGCAGGCAGACCACAGAGCCTCGGTGTAGCTATAAATCTATTCCAAAGTGTTACAACAAGAAAATGCACCAGTGAAATGCTCCACTATTGTGCCACTGACTGCTCCAAAAAAGCTAAGCTATCTGTGCCTGGTTTATCAAGGTTTGGAATAAACAAACCTGCCACAGGTGTAGGAATAAGTCCGCCCAAAAGAAGGAAAAAAAAAAAAAAGAAAGAAAGAAAGAAAAGGTAACGTAAATCTGCTGTATGGTTGGAAAAGCAAATAATGAGCAAGACTGCCTTCTCTGTGCCACCTGCCTTTTGCTATCAGACTTCCCCTTATTTCTAGGCTCAGACTGTTTGTTCAGATCTCTCCAAGGTGGTCAAAGTCAACAGACTGAGAGCAGAATGTGACTAAAACAGAAATACTGTTTGCTTTGAAAGCCCTCACCAATACTAAGTCACACTGGCACTGTGTGTCTGTATGATGCCCAATTGCACCAGATATTTTCTAATATCAGGTTGACTGCACCCAAATAGAAAGCAGCTTTACGTTGCCATCTCCTGGCGACTAATCACTACTTGTTTCTTTATTGCTAAGAAACTTCTGTTCCTACTCTGTAGCACGGGCTAAATATCATCACATGGATCTAGGAATACAGACCGCTGCAGATGAAAAAGTTCTGCAGCTACAGTCAACCAATGCCATCATTTTGTGTTCATTTCCCAGAGCCCGAAACACCACTCCATCGTGCACAGCTGTGTCAGTGATTGCATGACTGCATGCGGCACTGGGACAGTTTCCTTTATCATTCACATTGTCCACTTCTCAGTATTCTTAGTCTCCCTATTGCAGGGCCAGCAGCTATGGTAACAATTGTGGTTCTGCAAATCCCAAATCATATGTCGTTTTGTCTCTGACACACACAAGAACTCTCCATTGATCTGACCATGCATGTTTTTAATACTAAAAGACCAAAGAGACTGAAAATCCATAATAAAAGAAAAGATTACAGAATAGAACAACAGGGGATGTGACAAAACAGACCTCAAACTCTTTAGTTTCCTCAAGAAGAGTGCTGGCATGTCATAGCAAATCCTGAAAAATTTTCCAGAACAGCACGAGTGAGGCAACTCTACAGAGAACACGCAGATCCAAGTCAGCCAAGAGGCACAACTTTTTCTCTAACCAACCTAGTGCTGCAAAAACTCCCCAGCACTGGGAAAGGCCATCAAAACAAACCACAACCACGAGAACCATGTCAACTGCTATGAGTTGGGTTTTTGTTCCTACAGGCTGCTAGCACAGCACACACATAATTCCAAGATGCAAAACAAGACAGGCCTAACTTCCATGGCCACCTCTGGATTTTTGTATGATCCCCCCGAACCGTATTTTGAGAGAAAGAAAAAACGTCTTCTTTAATATCTAGCCTTTTCTGTTGTTTCATGTCCCACAGACAGCCATGATCTCTGCCCTAACACATAGTCTGAAGGAAATCAAACTGGAAGTGTCGTCGCTTCCATGTCCCATTTGTTCATTCTTTTCTTTCCTAGTTGTCTCTCCCGTTAGCCCCTATAAACTAAACACATAATCAACACAATGCACAACTCCATACCCAGGTCAAAAATGTATGTCATGCAACACTACCATGAACCTCTGGGCCCACCACAAAACCAGCATGTAAGGTGGGGTAATAGTGGAGGACTGAGACAAAACAACCTGTATCTCTGTGCTTGAATTGTGATCTACATTAACCTCTTTTTTTTTTCCTCCTAAAAAACTTATCTGAAAGTTTTGCAGATACACTTTCTAAAGACAAACCAATGAGCTACAAATATACATAGACTTCATGGGTACACTTCCTGACTTCTCTGTGGGTTAAACCTAGAAATTTTTCAAAGCTTAACTCTTTAATAACTACATGAAAAAGGAAAAGGAAACGGTCAAATAGGATAAAAACATACACTAAGGAAATTCACAGTCAGTCACATCTGTTCTTAAGCACTTCTGCCAAGAATATTAGACATGAGATCCAGCTTGCATCTTCATCACCAGACTGGACACTCCAGCCACAGTACCAAGAAAATAAGCAGAATCTAGTAGCTTCTCCAACAGGCAATAAAATGACGCTTAGTCTGAATGGGTCTTTGGTTCTTCCCAGCTGACGAACAATGACTTTTTTGCCGCTTGCTCCCACTTAAGCTTCTCTTATATGCAGGATATGTTGTTGATGTTTCACATTTTTCCTTTCTCTCATGCTGTGTTCAGAAGCCTGTATTCACCCAGCTGGGCATAATTTGAACTGAAGGAGTAACCATTCTTCTCTAAATCCATCCAAATATCTTACTTTCACAAGCACAATCTCAGAACTGAATCGTAAGATTTAAGCTTTAAGTGTTAAAATGGAACGAGTTACTCTCCCCTGGCTGTCTCCACAGAGAGATCCTAGAGATGCCAAAGCTAAGTCATTGTAATTTTCTAAAACCATGGCAATCAGAAATGTTAAATTCTCCCAACAATTGATGTCTAGTATACATTAATGCACATACCATAAGCTAAGACTGCATTAATTGCAATGCTGACAGCGCATTTACTGAATCAAAAAAAGTTACGCATGGAATCCCAACAACGGACATTCACTGCGGCACACAAACAATACACTCCAGTTGCTCAACCCACCATCCACTGCAGGCTTAGCCTACATATTAATATAAGCAATGAGACTGGCTGCTCTTATAGCTGTAAAGTTACCATTAAATGGTAAAGTTACCATTAAATACATCTAATTGCACTAAGGAACTTCACAGTTTGGCAACAAAGAAGAAAGGCCTATCAAACTGTTATGAGACTATTTCAAAATCATTAAGCCTAAAACTTAAGGACCTGTCCCATAGTTAACTTGGATCCTTCTGCAACTACCACTTTCAGATTACTTGAAAAAAACAAACCTGCCACACCCCAACAAATCAACCCACCCCAACCACCTACCAACAGCCAAAGCTCCTGAAGCCAGTTTCTTCTTGTGAATTCTCAATGTGGATTCCCAAAGGGAGCAGAGGCAAAACAGGCACGAGAAACACTCAGCATCTTGCAAGACTGGACCCTCAGTCTAACTGCTGCTTTTTCGCAACCATACCTTTAAAATTACCTTCCAATTTTTGTAACTTCTCACTGATCATTTTAGGATTTCATGCCAAGAAATTCCCACACAGAAGGCTTTCACCTCTATAGGATATATAGCTATCCTTACAGCTAACTGACCATTTAAATACTTTTTTGAGGGACTCCTTTTTTGAGATAGATTTGGAGTATCATGGCACTTACGTATCAAGCATGAAGTCAGACATGCTACAGTAATTTGAACGCAGGCTCAAAACACTCGAGCTGCAGCTTTCTATAGCTGACCTTGGAAATCCAAAGCTTTTGTAACTCTCAAGGAAAAATGGTCAGCAAACTTCAAGGTTTGTTTGCAGGGGGTTCAAGCTTCTGACTATCACAGTTCAAAGAAACTAGGAGCTCAGTGCTAGAAGAAGAAGAAAATATCCTGGATATGAGCATCTTAGATATAACTGCCAGTATTTAGACAAAATCAGAATAACCTATGAATAAGCCTATTAAATTGTCAAACTCAGTTTAGGAAAAAATAGTTCTTCCGGATTTTTTAACTCAAGACTCATGTTTTAAGACATCAGTTATGCTGACTGCAGAGATGAGTTTAGTAACAATCACCACATGAGTTTCAGAGATACCTTAAGGGCTTTGTCCTTTATGATCAGGACAAAAAAAAACCAAAACACAAAAAAATCCCAACAAAACCAACAAATGCGTTTTTCTTGCTTTCTTAAATCCTAAGGATCTTTTCTGGCAGCAGCCATTTCATTTAAACACAACAAAACTCTTATACTCTTTTTCTTTTCTTGAAACCATTTTAATTTTATTCAAATACTTATTCAAGTAGGCTACCTCAAACTTGTTTATTTCAAAATAAAAAGTGTTCATACAGTTATCACAAAATAACTCTATACAGCACCTTGTCAGCACTTTGTTCACAGATTCTTAATCCATGATAAAATGTGAGGTGATCTAAGTCAGTTTAGCTCTCAAAGTCCGTAACAGAGTTTACAGACAGTAAGATAACAAGCTACCTCTTAACCAAGACAATCAACTTTAGAATTTTAAAACTCTAAAGGCTGAAAAAGGTTGTCTAGAATTTGGTGAATAACACACACACACTTACAGATAACAGTAACCCATCTTACAGTGAACAACCCCTACCCTTAGGACAATGAGTTATGCTGTTCTTTCATGGGCTTCAAAAGCAGCAGACTCTACATGTGCTTTTACTTCAGAGCATGCAACACAGTGTATTTTTATAAACCACCAAAAAACCCCATAATCCATTGAAGACATTCTTATAATTAATACATTTATAGTTGCCAAATTGCTACAAAGCCACAGAACTAGGTTTCAAATAGAATAACATTTAAAATAGGAATTTACAGATATTAAGAAAACTGTGCTGTAATAGAAACACATACTCAATTTATCCCTGTGAAAACCTAACATAAGAATCATTTTGTCTTCACTGAAAATCAGGTGGGAAGGGAGAACCCTTCCATCTGTACAAATTAACTGCAGCGTGTGAATAGTATCAGTTTTCAAGAAGATACTCATTTACACACCAAAGCTGCTCTGTTAAATATCGTGTTAAACAATGGTATTATAAAACCAACCAAAAAACGAAGTCTTTAATTCCTAAACAGTAAACAAATAAGCCACCCAGTAAAATAGCAGCTCTTATTTTTCTCTGTGTTTTTCTGTCTTGGCTCTGCTTAGCATAACTCCTTCCCAAATGTGCATGTTGGGTCTTGTTTAATGCACAAGAATGAGTTGGAAACTGGAGTTTGGGAAATCATATGTACACAACAAAGATTCATATTCTCAAGGATTAAAATATTTTCTTATATAAGGAAAGCTATTTTTTATATTTATGAAAGAAGAGTTCAAGATAGAAAAATCAAGACAACACCTCACTTTTAAATAAAATGTTGCATTTACCTGTCTTTAATGCTGGTCAGGTGTCCTCTCCAGTTGCCTCCTGGTATACTAATATGTACAGAGGGAAAGATAAAAAAATTAGATTCTTATTTAAAAATACCTCAATTACAGATAAAGAATTCTGTTTTCGTCAACATTTAGAAATAAAAGACCAATCAATCTTCTACCCGGCAAAGAAATCATACAAAGATTCATATAATTTAGCAACGCCTGAAAATATTATATAAAGAACCAGCATTTAACAACATGCAGAGAACTAACACCATCAACCTCCCTAGTTTATGTTGTCCCCAAATATTAAGAATCATACAGATAACCAGGCTGCACTGACAATTTTGAAGTTGCTGCCTTACATGTTCATAAAGCACCTCAGAAACCAGATGGGAAAGCAGGAATCAAGATTCCTATGCAGATGTCATCCTGAGAGATTAAGATAGATATGCTCATACCAAAATGCTGCATTGAGACTTTTTGACTCCACATCATTATCATCATCACCACCACTACCACAGCCTGGTGTAAATATTCCTTTTTGCCCACAAGATCGAAACCAGAATAGGTTACAGAACAGGAATACCCATGCCAACATGCAGCAGCAGACACCTTTCCCTTGTGTTTATTATCATAGGCTGCACCATCACACATGCCATGGGCTTCGGAATAACGTCCTGCTTCTTCCTTCCTTTCCCATTTCTCATGCTGATACATAGCGGTTCTTTAGTTTTCTTACAAAGAAAATACCGTGATTCTTTGTTGCACACTCAGTTCTCTGTATTGGACCTGGCTTCACTCACTACTAGAAGTCAGTGCTGGTCTGCTCTTCAGAAAAATCATTTTTTAAAACTAACACCTATTCAGTTACACTCACAGAGCTCACTTCTGTGCTTACTGTACCATCAGCTTCCTTTGCCAGCAAAAGTTACCTCCCAATCCGTATCGTTTTTGCAAGATAACAGTGCTAGAAGTTATCAGATTCTATTTCTTTTTGGAAACTCCATCAGCATATACAAGTTCAGCACTAGCAATTGGAACAGACAGGTAAAACTGAGCATTTTGTACAGGTTCACAGATAAAAAGCCAGATGGGTAACTGATCACCTAGTTTCATCCCTCTATTATGGACTGTTTCTTCTTCATGTTTGAAACACTACTTCCTTTAGGGAAACACCCAACATTGATCTTAAAACATGAATCTACCACAGTCTTTTATGAATTGTTTTAACAGTCAAACACAGTATTAAAGATACAAACAGGAGTTTGTCTAGCTTCAGCGTGCAGCACTGGTTTGCCACTATATACAGGCAATATATAGCTCTTCAACGTACTCAGTGCCCCTGCAGTCTCCTTGCCAAAGACTTTTTATTACATTGAGCTTCCTGCACATACAGCACACACCTACAGGTAAGTCCTTTTCTACGCACTGGGAAAATAGCACCCCATGACAGATTCTCACCCGCTAAACCAGTTCATCTCAACTGAAGCCTACTGTCTGCTCCCTAGCTGTTCCCAGGAAAGAAAATAGCTAGGGGGGAGCAGTATAAACTGTTCTAATAATGGTAGTGCATTCCCACAGCCATATTTTCCATTCAGGAGGACTGACTTGTAAAATGGCTGTGTAGCTCACATAAACCAAAGCCAACAGTTAAAAAAAAGTCATAGACGGGGTTACAAACAACAGCATGTCAAATATGCAGTGGGCTCAGGTGAACTACACTGTGCATGCGCAGCGTAACTAGTTGTAATTTGTGGAGTCTGACCATCACCACTCATGAAAACAAACTGCATGGCCTGCTAAATACTGTGCTAAAACAAAGAGTCTCCTATTAAGATTATTCCTGTCCTATTAGTCTATACAAAGTCAACACTTAATCGTCACTTAACCTATGCTAATTTGCTGCCTCTTTCCTTCAAAGAGAGAAACTATCTAATTTTCAAATAACTTACTACTTCTACACTCAGATAGATTATAGGAAAAACCCTCATACCTGTCAATATTCCGTATGAACCAACCCCAGAAAGAGAAGTATGAAGTCGGGTATTTTGGACAGCCATGACTCATCACAATTTCCTACTTTCTGTACCAAGAAATAATATTTAACAAGTAAACTCTTTCAAGAAAAGGTGAAATCAGTAAGAATTTTACACTTTTACACTAATTTTGGAGCAAAAATAAAATGCATCTTTTCATGACAATGTGTCTCTCATGGAGAAGCAATAACCAAAATGAGATGTTGAGGGATCTTATTAGACTGTGGAATAATCTGAATCCCATCCTCATGAACTGGAGCCTGCTATTGAAACATTATTTACCTTTCAAACCATAGCTTTATACTCCGCATAAATGTTTTGTGAGGGTATATTTGGTTGTCTCTCAAATATAAGAGGATACCAAACAGCTCTTTTTGTAACTCAGCACCTTTCATACCCCTGCTGAAGTCAAAAAAGGCCTGCAGGACATCCAAGGTTGGGACCAAATCCTTAGCCAACATTTCACGGTAAAGTTCAAATGCGAGATTCATTTCTTGGTGACGGCTGGCTGCTTTGATACAGGATTCATAGTTTGTCCGTGAGGGAATCATAATCTTTTTTACTTCTTCCAAAAGAGTCAAGGCCATTCTCCATTGATCTGAATTACTCAGCCCTCTGATAAGAAGGTTGTAAGCCCCACTTTCTAAAATCCTAAATCTGATTTTCATTATATCATACACATCACGAATTTCTGAAGTCTGCCCCTGCTGGACACACAATGCCAGATATTTGACCAACAAATTATATGCAACGTCACCATTACTCTTTGCCACATGGGTCAGCAAGGACTTAGCCACATCAATCGGGCTGTTGCACCTGACCATACTGTTAAACATCACTTCTTCAAATATTTCAGGTGATCGAAAGCTTTCCCTCAGTCTGTTCCATTCCTCAGCCTGCAAAGGTTTTTCTGGAGGCTGTACGTTGGTAAACTTATGCCTTGACAGAACTTGACTCATTAACCGTTTCTTCGGAGCTCCAACAGAGGAAGAAAATTGGCGTTTCCCTTCAGATGTTTCTTTAGTCTCCTCATCCCATCCTTTTTCTTCTTCATAATCAATTTCAGACCTTTTCTTTGTAGGAAATACAGCAGTTCCTTTGGGATCCACTGCTAATGCAGTGCTGGAAGACGTCATAAAACTGAAACAGCTAACCTTTTTCCTATTGGGGATTCTGAAAGAGACAGCAAACAGTTGTTGGCATCCTGAAACAGGCCAGAACATGCGACGTTTCCATAGCAAAGCCTGAAACCCCTGTTGACTAGTTTGAGAAAAGAGTGCCATCACAAGAAATTATCTCACTATTAGCTCACTGTATCTAAGGGAGTTATAAAATGGAAAATGCAGTTTGCATGGGGATGTTTATTATAAAAGCCCAAGGGCTGCCAAGCTGTATAAGCTTCAGTTTCAAAATGCTTGTTCTATAAGTCCTTTCTGTCTCTTATGAAAACAAAAAATGGTAAAATCTTTTTTCCCCCAAATCAGTCTCTTTCTCTGTGAGAACATTCATCTGAAATGAGGGTATCTTTCTTTCTACAGAAAATGCTTTGCAAGTTTGCAGCTTATAATTTCTGTTTGATGGTTACTGTAAAGACGAGTACTGAGTATGTTGTATGCAGACAGGCAACAGATGCAGCTAGACAAAAAGCGCAGTTTTTCTTCCTGCCTTCATCCAAGTTGAGTCAGAAGGTTTCCTAAAAATAAAAATAACACCGCAACATCACGCCCTGCTTTCCTGTCATATTTACATCTGCATGCTAGCAAACACAAAGTTCAAGGTACCTCAAAAATTTCAGGTCAGGAATCCCAATCCTGATCCCTCAAGGGAGTCCCAGCACGGGATTCCTACGTGGGTTCCCTCATACCTTTCAACCTGTGACAAACTTCCGTTTGACTGGTTTCCCCAGTCGTAAATCCTTGGTAACGCCAAAGAGGCAGAGCAACACCATTGGCAGTAATTACAGTGAAATCCCACGTTAATATTAGGTTATAAACGTAAATACCGGGAGAGTCATCGGCAGCGGGGCAGGCAGCTAGTGCGGCTCATGAGGAGGCCCCGCAAGGCCTCACGTCCCCGACTCGGTGCCCTGCATGCCCGGCCCAGCCGTGCCCCCGTACACTACAACTCCCAGCGTGCACAGCGGCCCGGCCCTCAGCAGCGCGCTGCCTGCTGGGAATGTCTCCCCT
>NW_009227506.1:57803-69121 GCF_000690835.1 Fulmarus glacialis | reverse complement strand
TTGCTGACTGGGGTTAAACCATGACAAGAAGATAAACAGAAGTTATCATTCAGACCAACTGAATACTGTTCAATGAGAAAATTTAGGCTCCAAGACAGATTTAAGCTGAAGGGACTTGATCAGACCGTTTGTATAATTAGAAAATAGAAAGCATTGAGTTTCTAATGAAAATACTGCTTCTGATCCCAGAGAAAATAATTTCATTAACTTTTCATCTTGGTAGGTGAAACTATCATTAAGATATGATATATAAATCAGAGTTTGTATCTGAGCCTGATATACTGAATAACTAAAATTAATTTTGGATAGTAATCATGTTTTGCATGTTTTATTTTTAGTATGTGAGGCCTGAGTGTAATGAACTTGTGATTGTTCATAGTATCGTGTAAACTAATTATTCTCTTGAAACTGAAATGCTTGAGGTTTTGGTGTTTTCCTTGCTTGCTGCGCCCCGCCCCCCCCAGCCCTTCTTAGGCACTGAGTGAAGGCACTATTTCAGAATAATTCTGTGTAGAAAAGCATCTGCTGTAGTATTTTTAGGGTGCATTATTTAAGTGAGTAATACAGGTCAATACTCTTAAGTGCTTCCTGTCATTTCTCAGCTTTTCCAGAGGAAAATAAATTATTCAACCTGTAGAAAGAATTTGTTGATTCTGGGTCCTGCATGTCAGCAAAACTGAAAGGAATTTAAAATACACTGAGTAACAAGAAGTATTATATTCTTTTTTCATTATAACTTCTAAACTATAAAACTTGTTTACTATCCAGGCTTTTTGTCTGGACAGTAGCTTGATTAGAATAATAAACACAACGTCTGGCATGCTCTGTGTTCTGTATCAGCATCTGATTGAACAATGCTTAAAAATTAACTTTGCTTTGAGGCCTATTTCAGGGACATTGATGTCAAAAGCACTTTCTTTGCTACAATTTAGCGCTGCAAACTGAATTCCTACAGTGTTATCTGTCAGATGCTAATCGGCTAAAAATATTAGCCTTCTCTTTTTTCCATGATAATTCTCATTAACAACAATATAGAGGTATAAAAATATGTGGCTAAACCCCCAGAATTTCTTTTTAATATGTACACTTTTTTAAGTATTAAGCATTTTTATTTATACTTACCTGTGTCAAAGAGGGGAAGGAAATTTCCACTGAACTGCTTGAGCTCTCTTGATAAGGCCAAACTTGCATGAAAGAAATACTTTGTACAAGACAAACAGAATTACTTCAAGGCAGGAGGGAGGAAACACTTTAAAATAATGTGCAAGGGCATGTAACACTTCCAGGCTGCAGATCAAGAAAGTACAGTAACATTCTGGGGAAAAGAGTGTCTTTTTTACCAGAATAACTGTGAATGTATTGGATGCCAGCTTTTTCTTAATGTGGTGGGTAAGGTTTTGGAAAGATAAGTAGCCAGGTCTCCAGGCTGCCCAGTGTATAGAAGTGTCGTAAACAAACTTCAGTGGTCACATGAAGTGATGGCACATGAGTGAAGTGAGGTTATTGTGGCTTCAAGGTGTTATATGGGATAGCAAGGGCCTATGTCTTGCTTTTGAAAAGGAAGCAGGGTTATAAACTATTGAATACTCAGTGTCAGAACTATGAATATTAATGTGCTATTTAAGGTCATTTTTCAGAAGATACTTGGAGGAAAAACCTGCTTCACAAGTCTGCTTTCTAAAAAGGGAAAGGGGAGGAAGAAAAGGGGTGTAAACTCATTTGAACAAATCTTTCTTTTGGTTGTATTTCCCTCTAAGGCTTTTCTTTTTTACTAGTATGCATCATAATCTGCGAAGGATATATGCTTTAGGGCACAAGGAAGCAGTTTCCCCTGTCAAATATGAGTGGCAAAACCCAAACCCTGTAGCATAAATCAAATAGAAAATACTGATTGATTGATTCTTGTAAACATACTTGAATGTGTTTACTCTATGTTGCATTTAATATTCTGTATTGCATTTAATAAAAATTGTGTACGAAATATTAGTTGTGCTTAAAATCATCCAATATGTATCCAAATGTCATAATGGTACACACAGTAGGAAAAAAAAAAGAATGTTTTTGGTATATTTCTCTTTCAAGTATAACTTTTTTAAGCATCTTGCATAAACAGATGAAATGAAAATCACGCTTTTCATCAGACAGCGTATCTTCCTTTTTTGGAATATTTTCCCCTACAAGTATTCTTACTGCAAATGACATTTCAAAGTAAAAGTCATTTTCTTATAATTTTTATTGTAACTGTTATTTTAGTGCTAAATTGAATATTTACTTTCCTTGTGTGTAAATATATTTTATGTTAGAGAGAAGATTTCCATTTAAGTCTTGAGTTTCATAAAGGAAACAAATGGTAATGTGATGTTTTTATGCCAATACTCATCAAATAAAATATATTACTGTCATTTTTCTTGCTCATATCATTCCTGGCATGTACACAAAACCTCTATAACATTAATTTATGCATGCTAGATAGGTCTATTTCAGTGCCTGAGAGTATTTCCTACTACTACTTTTGCATACAAATACACACACATGCACAAACACAGAAATGCCCTTTGTTGTTGCAGTTTGGTTTTTTAAGGGTTTAACTTTGGGGAGAAACTTCACCAACATTTTTTAGTGCTGGACTATAGCACCATTAGAGCAATCACTTTTTTATTCTTCCTGATAAAACACTACCAATTAACAATCCTTTACGTGAATGCAGAGCTTATTAACGGGATCAGGCTAAAAGTGTTGTTTGTAATGGCTTTAATGGAGATCTCAGATTTGCAGTGCCTGAATAAGCAAATGAAAACATCTTGCAAAGAAAACCAGAGGACTGCTAAGTCATCTATTTGTTTTAGAGAGGCAGCATGTTCTTAAGTGAATTCAGCAGTCTGTGTAAAGGACTGTGTTACTGCACAGTAGCAGAGTCCTGGAAAACTCTTGGGTACTCCTGGTTTATGGACCTCACTGCAGCTCTAAGCTGCTCTTTGCTGAAGCAACTGTGCTCAGTTACTATTTAGTGAAGTGACTGAGCTGTATTCAAACACAGCTAAGGACAGGGTTGTCATTTCTGCCCAGCATCCTTGACATGCACAGTCAGTAATTTCTGCCAGAGTTGGGGTGACAGGTGAGTTCTGTAACCATAGTTTGGGGCTCTTTCAGCTTATCCTATGACAGGCAAGCATCAGGAAGCAATTTAGTGAATGAGAATGTAGTCAGTTGTATGTAAGAGAGTGGTAGCTTTATGTAGCTCATACCGTTTATGGTGCTTAAATGTTATATCCACCTGTAGTCCATATATATGTGTGTATGTGTATTGCTACTTGTGATTAGAGAACATTCACATCAGAGCTTGGTCTAGCTACCTCATACAAGTCAAAACCATCACAGTATCCAGTATCACTCTGTCTGTGCCACATAGCAGTGAGCATGGTTCCCAGTAAGCATTGCTCACAGCTTGCACACAGAGGTGAAACCAAAAAAAAACCCCAAAGCAATAAATTACTGATTAACCACATGTTTTCATGAAATATTAACACATCAATCCTCCTACATAGTGCTTAATGTTACTAAATGAGTTGCTGTTACTGAATTGAGTGAGTCAAAGCTGATATAATCTATGCAGTGCAGCAAAATGCTGTTAGACGGCATAAGTACAAATTAGAGCAATTATTTATATCTTCTTGTGGCCTCTTCTTGGCATGTACCCTGACCAATCGATGTGTAATTTACCATACAGACTGGCTCCATTCATGGATGGAAAAGGAGACATGGATGTGCAAGCTTGGGTAACTCTTGGATTCGTCATATGCTGTGGCAAATAACATCAAGAGAATAACAAATATGTTGCGTGCATGAGCTTTCTAACATGATCTAGACTTTCTCACACCCTTAAATGATCTTTTGCATCTGTTGATGTATATGAAACAAGTGACTTGATTAAAAAGACTTGATTTCACTTTTTAAACTGTACATGGGCAATAATCACTAACCAAAAGAAGATATTTATAGGCAATTTTTTTTTTCCTTTTAGATGTGCAGACTGTTTTGATTTTTCTTGCTTAAATCGGTTGTCAAAAAACATATGTTAAAATGGCAGTTACCATCTCAGCCAGAATCCTTAACTATGTAGCCATTTCTTCATTTCTGACAGACTTTTGTTTGATTCATTAGCAATTACACTGTAGCATTCACCCTGAATGTATCTGAAATGTGGGCTACTTTCTCCTGTGCTATCACCTTCCTTTTCAGCCAGACACTGGGAAGCATTCAGGAAACAATCTACATTTTATCCCGTGCTTTCTGAGATTGTAAATCAATGCTCTTCTGTGACCTTATTGATATTAGCAGCTCCTCCAAAATTTCGATCCTTGTTTCATTCACAGAAAGTGCTATTCATAGTCATAGCGGTGGTTCATGAGAAGTTAAGTCTCACGCACTTTGTGTTGCTCGTGCAAGGATTAGGTCCATAAATAGCAGAACTGTTCTTTCTTTTCATTTCAGTATCTATGCTACAGAGAAAGTGACATGTTCCTTGTTAAAAAGAAAAATAAATCTAGGAAATGGTGATGCAATGAAACCATCATTATGACCAGAGAACAGAGAGGATATTAGACTTCTAATACATATGCTTTTGATTTTAAATACTTCACAATTTATGAACAGTTGTTACAACCTTTACTGTATGCAGTATTATGAGAAATTCATAGAGAACGTAACGAAAGCTGTACAAAATTAGTATACAGCTTTAATGTTTCTCCAACCCTCTATCTAGCTTTCTGTAGATTTGAAGTTAGCTGATTAGCTTTTTGATTTAAAATTAGAGTTATGAATTTTACTTTTAAGTGATTCTGCTATTTTAGAGCACAGATTTATCAACATGGTCTTCCATCATGTTAAATGCTGATTAATTTTATGAAAGCTGCTACTTGGTCTGTCTTACAGCACTGCTGAAAACTCTTTACTGCTCAGGGGGAATGTGTGGATCTTCTTTGCATGCTGCAGTGCATCATTTAGGAGGTTCTTAATGGATTTTCATTGCCTTTGGAAAGACAATACATTTTTAGACTGATAAAATAGATTGGAAGTTTTATAAAATGAATAGGGAGAACTCTAATTGTTGCTAGTCCTGAGGCTGATACAGGGCTTATTTAGGACTAAGTTCTGGGCTGAATGTAGGATGGCAAAAATCTCCCTAAGTATGTGAAAATCTCTTATTTTGGTGCTTTTGTAGAGGAAAATGGTCACTCAGTAGCTTGGGAGTAGAGAGAACAAGGAGAGGGTAAAGTTCTCAGGGGTTATGCTAGCTGATGCTACCAGCTGATGGTAAGGATGCTGAAGTTCACAGGTGGTACAAGTCAAACATGTGAAACCTGAATTGTAAATGTCTGTGTTCATACATTAAATCCTCAAAGATGTGAAGTCTTTACCTCTCCTCACAGGAAAAAAAGGATGTGGCAGAGGAGGAAGAAAAGTGCTTTAAAGGCGGTTGGTGTTTGTTTTTTTTTTTTTCTTTTACTCAAATTTGAGACAGGATGGGAGTGGCTGGAAACACTTCAGTCAGGCTGGTGAGATGTCTGGTGGCACTTACATGAATCAATACCTTCACAAATGATTAAAACTCTTCCTTTGCAGGCATTCAGCTTCAACTTAAATAGACTAGTGAGAAGAGGTGCTACCATCAGGCTTTAAAAACTTATTGGGGGCAGACAGGTAGCGGCCAGGTGTAATTGCATGGTAACTCTGAGGGGAAAACATGGGTTTGTTTTCTCCCCACGGTAGCTCAAGATTTTGGGACTTGCAGTATCTGGAATAACAGGGAGATGGCCCCAAACTGAAGTAACAAATCCAATGTAAAGGCTGGGAGCCAGCTGTGGAAAGGGACAGTAGAGGTTATTCAGAAAAATGTGTGGTGAAAAAGCTCAGGGTCATATTCTTAGCACCGTGAGACCATGCATTAACACAGCTTTATGAACTTAGCTGCCAACTGAATACAGCACCAAGCCTCTATTCCTGGAGGTTAGAAATAAATATGGAGTAAGAGGTATCGGAAATGCTCTCTCCTCATATGTTTCTTTTATTAGGTGAAAAGTACAAAGTGTTAACCTATTTATATATATGGATCCTTTGATACGGTTTTTCCTCCCATCATATGGGATCAGCTGAGAAGATGACCTGAGCCCAGATCTGAAGCTCTTCTGGAGAAACAAGTACCTCACTTTCATTTCTCTCCTTTACTATTCTGATACCCATCTACTATTCACTGTTTCTCCATTTGAGTTTGAGTCTTGTATTAACAGCTATTATTTTAGCATGCATCTGAAATTTCCACCAGTTCCACATATCACAGAAGGAGCACAATAGCTTGAAAAATTATTGCAGCCATGGCTGCAATAATGTCATGACAAAGAAAAGACCTGAAATAATTTATTTTCAGAACAGTGTGGCCTACTGAGTGTGGCCTTGATTGTGACCCATGTCCTCAGGCTAGAAATTCCTTTTGTGTGTTAGTTACTCATCTGAATGATACTGATACTAGTTATTTCATAAAACGTTTTGACTTGTGCTGGTAAGAAGTGCTATTTCAAAGCAAAGATTCATTATTATTCTGTTTTATGCTGCATGATTTTCTAAGAGCTGCTGCAAACAAAGGATTTATTAAGGCTTCTTGAGAAAAGATGTAAGTATCTATTATTATTTTAGTCCCCCATAGCGGGCTGGACTTCCACTACATTAAGAAAGGGAATTCTACCCATGGTTACTTAATTTTAAAATGAGACTCACTTCATTCTGGGAATCTTATTTCCTGAACTCAGCCTTTTTTTGAGTTAGTACTGTGATTTAAAAGATTCTGGACAGCAAACAAGCCCCATTTATTATTGCCTGATTTATTACTGGAGAGGAAACATGGGAGGGATATTTTTGAAGCCTTTTAGAATGCTAGAGGTTGTCAAACCAAGCAGTTTTGTTACAAAACTGGTAAGACAGGACTTCTAACATTTTGTTTTCTGAGACGGTCAGCATTAGGAGCAGAAAATCATCCATTTTAGTGAAGCGATTTCCTGAAGTATACAGTTCATTGAACTCAGGGCATTTAAGATCACCAGCTGGCCTTTCTGTTAGTGTCTCCAGGAAACTTTCAGGGGTTATGAGAGCTGGCTATTCCCCTTTACACTTAGAAGGTCATCTTGTACTAAACTGTGGACTTGCAGCCTGGGAAGCAAAAAAGCCAGACTGACTTCAAAGGCGGGGGCGGGGGGTACATATCTCTTTGGCCTGCTGTGCAGTGCTGGTGAAAACCTGTGGCGTGTTTGTATAGACAACACCTTCAACAGAAGAACTGAGAAGGGTGTGAGTCCAGGTTCTCCTTTGATCCAAGGTTTAGAGTAATTTTCTGAAAAAATAATTTTTGGTTTAAATCCAGAAAAGTAGAAAAAGAGTTTCAATCTTGGCATCCCACATAATTCATGAAAAATTCTGTATATAGGTATACAGAATAAGAGTATTAGGAGGATAGGATATGTCCCAATTCCTCCACCTTTTTACAAAAATAATGTTATCTACTTGATGTAGACACAGAACAGAGTTCCTGGGTGTGAGTCCTGAGAAGAAATGTATCTGGAGAGGAAAGAATTATCTCTGCAAATGTGTGTGTGGTTTTTTGTTTAAGTTGGGTGTTTTTTTTTTTTTTTGAGGGCTATGAATCTTATCAGTACTGGTGGTCACTTAAGCAGTAAGCCATTCATCATGCTGTTTTGTGACTCTTATTAATAGTACCTAAACTTTTCTATGCAGTGAGATCATGTTCTTTACTTAGGATTGTGAATCTCAATGAACAGTGGAGAATCTGAAAGTTAGGCCTTGTATTGGCCTGAGCCAATAACTAAGTTGGCCTCTAAGTGCCTTTGGTCTTGGGACTGGTGATTGGATCATTCAGGGAAGCAGAACATGAAGATATAAGAAAGCATACGAAAGACATGGACTTGCTCGAGCGGGTCTAGAGGAGGGCCATGAAGATGATCGGGGGCTGGAGCACCTCCTGTATGAGGACAGGCTGAGAGAGTTGGGATTGTATAGCCTAGAGAAGAGAAGGCTCTGGGGAGACCTTATAGCAGCCTTCCAGTACTTAAAGGGGGGCCTACAGGAAAGATGGAGAGGGACTCTATCAGGGAGTGTAGTGGTAGGGCAAGGGGTAACGGTTTTAAACTTAAAAGAGGGTATATTTAGATTAGATATTAGGAAGAAATCCCTTACTGTGAGGGTGGTAGGACACTGGAACAGGTTGCCCAGAGAAGTTGTGGATGCTTCATCCCTGGAAGTGTTCAAGGCCAGGTTCGATGAGGCTTTGAGCAACCTGACCTAGTGGAAAGTGTCCCTGCCCACGGCATGGGGGTTGGAACTAGATGACCTTTAAAGGTCCCTTCCAACCTAAACCATTCCATAATTCTGTGACACTGAACTGGAAAGTAAAATGGTTAAGTGGAAGGTCATGAACTGCGCCTTTATTTGCATTGGTGAAGTCAAAAATACTGCGATTAAGGTTGCAGTGAAGGCAAAGTAACCCATGGACAGCTCAAAATTACATGTGATAGAAGCGGAGAGTGTCTAATCTTGAGGGAGAGGTCAGGCTCAGCATAATACTGAGAGTTATAATAAAACAATTGCTTGCTTGCTTTTCTCCCCTCCCCCCCCACTTCCACATAAAGGAAATTTAAACTTACAGCTAATAAGGATGCCATGAAAAACATCAAGAATTATCTCTTTTGAGAACAAAAGCTATTATTTTACAGTATTGCTGTCCTCCCTCCTCGCCTTTTTTAAGACTTTAAATACTGTCTTTTGGACTATACCATGCTGTAAGTAAGCATGCACTGCTTGTTAAGTACATGGCTTTTGAACAATTTGTTCTTACCAAACTTTGCCTGTTACTTTTGCGCTTGGCTTGAACACGTATATATCTTTGAATTTGTATTAATTTTGTTTAATTGCACTTGGGGGGCTAGTAAAGTCAAGCAATAATTAATAAACTGTATTCATTAGGGGAAGGTTCAGAATTACAAAAAAATGAAAGGAAGAAAAACATAAGTAGAAGACATCTCATTTCAGTCAGTGGTTTATTAAACTTTGCAGTGCAAGCAGAAGTGTTCCCAGAATAAAAACTCTGCTCATGTCATTGCATAGTATGTCTTCTACATGCACCAGCTTTACATGTCATTACACAGTATGTCTTCTACACACACCAGCTTTAGATTACTTTGATATTTGCCCAACAAGTCTTCCAATTTCTCTTCAATGATATCTGAATTATTTAAGGCTTCAATTTTTTTTTTTTTCTTTTAGAGAGCGGGAACATAGAAATGTGTTGGCAGTGTGACCCTGACCAATAACATATAAATAATGTAAGCTGCTCTATACTTTGAGAGAGATGATTGGCTCTGTAAAGATATTTGGACAAATGTGTTCGCTATTTAATCCTCATCCACACAAAAACTAATCATACTAGAAGCAGCCTATGAAAGATAAACTAATAAATCTTTGCAAGAACTATGGATGCCTACAATATTTGTTTTGAAAAAGTAGTGAATAAAGGATATGTATTAGTGAGCAAAATACTGATTGATAAACCTGTCATTTCTAAGGGCTGAAAAAGTATGTCTCTTGGAGACTTATTGATGCAGAGATGATAGTAATTTTTATTTTAGTAACAAATCATAGTATGACAGATACAAAGGTATTAGGTGATAAATCATGAGATAGAAGGATTCAGGTAGCAACTCGGAGAAAATAGTCCATTTATAGAATAACATTTACATTTAATTTATGTTTTAAATAGAAGTAGTATATCTGAAGCTGGATACTTACGTCTGAAAGGTGTTCCCATTCTAAATTAGTAGGGGAAATAATGTCAGCCACAGCATATTTCAGTGACCTAATTGTGAGGAAAGAGTAGGACTCTTCTTATGTGACATTTCTATTTAGGAAAAATGGATTTTATGTTCTGGTTCCTTAAATTAATTATTCAAAATGTTGAAACAGCTAAAACTGGTTTATCTGTTCATTGACTTAGAAGTGGCATGACCTAGAATATGTAAAGCCAGGCCATTTGGGCTCCATTTGCAGATCTCCAGTGATCTGGTTTGTGACCTTCTCTTGCCTTGGCTTCCTTCCTTCTTCGACCTTCTTTCTGCCTTATTTAGGGGTTACTCTCCAGTGCAGATGCTATCTTCTGTTCTCATCGATAGTTTCTGTCTACACTGTTCTTTAAAGGCAGTTAAATCCACTATCCAGGTGAAATACTCCTCTTCTGTACATTGAAATCCTTCAAAAGCCATTTCAGGTTTGGTTGGAAGATGCATTCTCACATATCCTTTGGGTTAGTACCTTGTCAGATCTTCCAGGGTAGACACATTGGCAGTCTCTGGGTTGTACGTGAGAAACTGACTTGTGTGGGCTCATGCAGAAGATAAGGAACTTCAGAACTGAATTAGCAAAAAATTGGGGGTTTAGTCACTTTGGAAGTCACTATTACAAAATGATGCACACCTAACTAGTGCTTACTACAGTAGGATCTTGTTGTACTAATGTGTTACAAATAGTGAATAACAGTATTGAGGCATTATTATCTTGTAGGTATTCTCTCAAGTGATGCTTGCTTTTAAACCAGATGTAATTCTATTGATTCCTCTGTCAAAAGCTAAAGGAAGAAGTTACATAGAAGTAGGAGTTGGGTGCAAGATCTCATTAGTTCCTGGCTGGTGGTGAAGCTTGGTAGCTCTTTATTGCAGATTTTTTTAAGAAACTGTATATGTAATTTTCACTCTTCAAAATACAAAATATCAGGATTGGAAAAAAAAAAAACAGTCTGAGAAATTTCTATGACATCTGATTAGTGCACATAAGAATAGCATCTGACAGTAATAGCTTGAGCTACTGTGTCTTTAGAGGATGCTGGAATAAAGAAAATGTTCCGCTGCTGTGGGAAATGCGCATTAAGCTGCAACAAAAAGTACAGCTTAAAATTGGGACCTTGCTTTGACTGCAAACTCTGTGAACTACGTGATGCACAATATTGATGAGTTCTTCTGTATGTGTCTATTAATTTCTCCATGATGTTTGTCAGCTTTGCCACTATATCCGAAGAAAGTTGAGCAGTCCAGATCACCTAGTCACATGCACATGATAAAGGGTTAAAAATGCATTTGGAGGGGAAGGGGCTTTGCTACGTACCCAGAATGTACCCATTTACGTTGTCTGTGGTCCTGCTGGCCTTGGATGATGCATGAAAAATGAGTTTTCATCATTAAGGCTTGCAGTTCACCTTTGAACATTTA
>NW_009227506.1:0-57774 GCF_000690835.1 Fulmarus glacialis | reverse complement strand
TGCTGAGACATCATGGTCCTTCTTCCCTGCAGCAAGGAGAGAGAACTCGAATTTAAAGCATTGAATATATTTGTGTCTGTGTGTTAAACAGATATGACATGAAGTTCACTGTATGCTCTCATCTAGCTTGTATTCTCTCAATTGGAACTAAAATTTAATGAGGAGATCAATGCTTTTTGTATCTGACAGTCTTAATATTCAGTCTTAAGCTGCTTCACTCTCAGAGTGTGTTTCACAAACCGCCAATGGATATAACTGACCTCTTGTCGCAGAGGATGAGGAGTAGCCGATGAGGAGTAGCCCCACGTTTGTTCAGAAAACAAGCATATCAAGAACTCTGACATTTTTACATGAAGCCCGGTTCAGGGTGATACTTGAAGTATTGGAGAAGCTGGAATTAATGAATAACCCTTTGCAAGGCCTCTCCGAAACCGTGGTGCTCATCTGAATTGGTGACTGCTTAAGGCAAAGAGGAGCAAGACTTCCTCTGGGGCCCTGGGCACTCATGCTGTATCAGCAATCTTAGGACCTTGCTCGGATAGTTCATGACTCGTATGCTTGCTGACAAAAGAGAAGGGTGAGGAGACTACCCTATGTGCCTCAGTCTCCGCTGTGAGATTCACCTTTCCTCAGTGTATGCTTCCATATCACTAGAGACCCTCTCTGTCAGTTATTAAAAGGTCATGACAGCACCTTAGGTCAGTCTCACGTTTATTGTATGAATATGAAATAGAAATTGAAGGGGAAATGATATGAATCATTATACCCACTTACTCTCCAAGACCTGACCTTGGTCTGAGGAACTAAGAACCTCCTCAAACATGCTGAGCAGTATGCAGGCAGCATTTATATCCGATGTATTAATGGAGCAGGAAGGAGTCATGCTTCTTGCAAGCAATAACACACGCTTTTGTTCTCTTGCCAGCACAGAGGTGTCTTGTGCCGTCTGAGATGCTCTAGAACATCCAGATGTAACTGGCAGATATAATGTAGGACCTGTACGAGAGCCGTTGACTTCAGAAGTTGACAGAGGGAGGTTAGCTATGGTATCTTGGAGCATCTCAGATGACACTCCATGCCTATGTATTACAAATGACTCAAGGCTTAATTGTCTTGTGTATCACAGGGTTTCTGAGGTTTATGAAGTTTAAGACAAGGCTTGTGGTGGCCAGATGTAATATCAAATAAGTATCTAAAAGCATTGTGATCCTGCAAAGAGCGTATCTTGTGCTCATAGGAATGCTTTAATTAATTAAATTAGTATTCTCTATACAGAAGAGGATTTGAGCATGATTACTTAATTGGTCATGTACCTTTCCTTTGTCTATACTAATTGTGAAATAAAGATAGCAGGTATTAAGAATCTGAATCTGTGATGTTGGCTCCTAACCTGGGTTTCTGTTATTCAGATAAAATCAGTCTTATATTGAATTTTACATTTATCTTGTGTCCACAGTCACAGATTTCTTTAATAGAAAACTTTGCTGTTAATTATAGCAGTATCTGTCCCAATCTCCATAATTTTCTTTCCAAGCCAATTGATATTTTAATTTTGATTTAGGTATCAGATACTTCTAAGTGTTCCAGACGAATTTATCAAGATAATAAACCAAACATGTTTTCACTTTGTAGTTTTCTGTGTTTGGAATTTGCAACCAGGCATAGCTTTCCAATCAGAATAAGTTAGCCTTTGATTCTTCAATTGCTCTTTTTTTTTTTTTTTAGTGTAGAATTTTTATTTTCTCTAATTCTCATTATAATCCCATCAACTGACATTTGTTAAAAGTACTGTGGCAAATCTCTAAAACACTGAAGTTTACCAATTGGTAATAAAGCATGAGAATTTAAAAATGAGTGACCTGATTTACTTGGAGGACAAAAACTCATTTCATGGTGATACTGGCTTTTAATCAGAGGAATATGCTGAGAGTGATCTGGTTTGGGGTTTGTATTAAAAACAATAGTAAAACCTTGACCACTCACTAAATAGTCTTTAGTATTCCTCTCAGAATTTTTAGTTAACTTTCAAACGCACTTAGCATCTCTAAAAGGAACTGTGCTACATCTTCATTTATACATACAGAAGTAACATTACTTTTTAAAATGTTATTACTATAGGCACAGTGACCACTGTAATGGCTAGCAAAGTCTGTTTTTCACTTCAATTGCTTGTTAATAATGTAAAAAAAAGATGTTACAATTATTTCAGACCTGTTTTCATGCTTCTTAAATATGAACTGATGCAAACAAGTTTAATGTATTTTTCTTTTTTTTTTTCAGGTGAAAAAATAAAGACCAACATTAGTTTATATTTGACAACTAATTGGGCAAAATTATTAAAGAATGCATTTTGTTCTTATTGTTTCACTCATTATCATTACTTCCTTAGGACAACTTACAGAAAAAAAGACTGACATTGGCCACTGTATTTATGAGATTATAAACATTTTATATGGTTCACAAAATTATAATTTATTTCAATTTCCAAAACCCTATCCATTCCCAAAACTACAAAGATTTTTTTTTTTGCCTTCGTGTCACAATATTGGGAATATAACTAGTTAAGTTATGTAGAAGAAACAAATTCTTATAATTATAAATAAGCCTGAGTGAATATAGTGTTTCATTTATTTGAATAAATTCATTACCTCTTCTGAGATATATATTTAACTAGCATTTCATGCATGGAAGTTGGAGTTTTCACAAGAGAATGAACACATTTTCAGAAGATATTTTTGTTAGGATTGCAGCATATTAAGACTGAGCTGTAGCTGAATAGCACTAATTTAGTATTCAAAATATCAGAAGATGATTTGTATTATCATAATAGCAAATGCTACATGTGTCGCCTCCCAAATTTCAGCAAAGATTGACATTTGAAAGAATTTCAAATATATGCAACAAGGGCATGTGGAACTAAGAACAACCACAACATGAAAACTACTTTAAGACATGTTTTAGCTTTGTTAATGCTGTGAAAAGGTTATTATGAAAAGGTATTATGAAGACATAAAAAGAGCAGTAGTAGATAATTCTTAAATGCAGGGTTAACATTGCTATTTTTATTATTATCTTTCAAAAGTTTTTCCTGAAGTGGGAATATTAAATCTCCTTCAAAAAGCTTCAGGAAGAACTGCTGTTCTTCCCAATTCTCTCACGTGTGTGAGGGCAGTAGGACAACACTAGCAAAACCTGTCATTTCTTCCCTTAGTTCCTGGTGGGTGAATACTAATTGTGCTCAGGAAAAATGTTGCTCTTCTCAGCTGTCAGTAAGCAGAGGAGGAAGGAAAAAAGGGGAGGTTGCATATTCTCTTGTACTAAGAGCACAATGAGCCTATAGAAGCTATGGGTGTGTGTTCATGACATCCATATATATAGGTTCATTGTGCTCTTAGCATTATTTCGAGGAAAAGGAGATTAAAGCCACTTAAGAACTATGCAATCTTTTTGGAGTTTATGTAACCAAGAACATTACTCTCTTGCCTCTACTTAATGAGAAATTTCTGAAGTGTTAGGTATGATCTTTAAAAAGTTATTTGCTTCCCCCACCCTATGTTGCAAATGATGTACATAACCAAATATACTCAGTGATCACTTCTCTGCCAACTTTGTTTAAGCAGAAGATACTATTTTTATATTTAGTAAGTTTGTTAAAAAGGCTGTTTTAAGATTTCTTACACTTGTAAATTAACAAATAGATTTTTTTTTTTTTTTTGGTCAGTTCATGAAAAGTCATTCTGTACTGTAATTTTGAAGAGGAATAATAGTGCATTTTTTAGATATGAAGAAACTTAATGTTTGCTCTAAGTGTAGAATAAACTGGGAAATCTAAAATACGGAGCCAGGATAAGGATTTCTGCAATGAAAACAGAGCAAACACTTTTTTTACAGTGGAAGCAGTACTCTTCCTGTGGTAAGGCTTCAGGATGCCCATGTGATCCTAGAATAATCAGAAGTACCTCTATGTGGGATCAAACCTCCACTGTACATTCCGAGTATAGGCAGGCAAGATTCCACCGGGGATCAAGATACCCAAAATAGGTGTTTTGAAATTGAGACAGATTTACAAAGTAGGCATAATGTCTTAGTTGTTCTTTGGCTTTGCTTATATATTTTTTTAATTTTAGATAATCAATTAAATAAAGTTAAAGCTTAAACAAAAGGCAATGAGAAAGTGACACAGACAATAATTTCTTCCTCTTGAACACAAAAAAGCTTTTGAGAAGTTAGAATAAAATCCAGAGGTCCCTGAAAACTTTAAAAATTTCCTTTATTAAATTAGCCATCCTTTGAATTCAATGGCTGGTTTTTGCAATGATCTGTGTAAAGTGCGAATGAAGACTGCAGGCTTTGAACTCCTGAATGTTTTAAGTCCATTGTGATGCATACTAATGATTCTTTACAGCTTCAAAAGCCATGCTGATTTTACCATTGTTATAGAGGGTTGATAACATAGCTGATCAGCACTGTTTCTAGTCAGATTTATTTTTAAACATATGTGGATATTATTATGCAACTTTATTTTCTTCATTGGACTGGGGACAAGCTGATCCTCTTACGGTAATTTCAGTTATCTGGTCAGATGAAGTTTTAAATCCGGAGTGGGGAAAGCACGAGAGTGGATTTCTGCAGCCTGTATCTGCCGATGCTGTTGTCCAGCCCAGAGGTGGGCAGCTGGTGCTGGCGAAACAGCCCCTGCAGCAGCAAGCGAGGCTGTGAGGGGGTCTGAGACCAGCCTCACAGAGCCATGCAACTGTCCCGCAGCATTTGCTTCTTAAGCAGTCATTTGCTTTTTCCCACCCTAAAAAGCGACAGCCCAGATTCAAGCGTCCCATGGACTGGACGGGTTTATAGGCTGCTACCAAAGATCACCCTGTGCACATCAGTATGAAGGAGCCGTTGTGACAGGAGGGAGATGCTGGGCTGCAGTGATACTTCAGCCACAGCCATTGGTCTCTATCTCTTTGTTCCTGTATAAAATGAATGCTCTATTAATTTTTAAAAACAGATTAAGGAGTATTCTGAGACAGCAGAAGCCCTGTATTAAATGTCCTTGGAAGGCCAAAAATTGGATTTAAGCCTTTTTTCTTTTTCTACAGGTATTTTCCTTTCAATACATAGGTTGTCTCTGTGTATGAAGGTCTACGTTCTTTCATATCATGCTTGTGGTACCTCAGGTTAATACCTGACTTCATTTAATAATTCTAAAGATTATTTTAGGAGCAGCGTGTTCAAGAAATTCATTGGCAGATGGTTGAGAAATACTATTGAAGTTATTCCAGTCACTGCTCTTTCCGGTACTATTTCTTGTCTAAAGAGTGGATTTCAGTATCACACCTGACATGTTAGCATGCAGAGTGTTGTCTCTAACCGCATGTTTTAGGTGTCTACATTAGCAATAGATGTGTGTGAATAGTAAATTATTCTGTTCACTTATTATTCCTGATGACTAGTAAATTATTTTAATGACGTTGACTGTCCTATTCATGCATTACTTGAAAGTGATTGGAAGCAAATTGCTGTCAAAAAGGCTTTGCAGCTGCAAAAAATTACACTTCTACTTTTATTGTATTCCCTTTACCCCCAAATAGAATATACTATTTCTATCTTTCCACTTGATTCAGCCAGCCGTCACTCACAGATCTGCAGACAATTACAATGCACTCACATCATATCCCAGCTGCCTGTGATAGACTATTGTTTTGTAGTGCAGTGCATACAGGATAATCTCTGGATATCCATCTCCCACTGGAAACTATTCTTTTGTTGGCCACACTCTTTTTCAGCTGAATGATTGAAGATGTTCTGGTCAGGTTCCCAGCACATTTTAATCGAAGATGAATTTTGCATGATCTCTGTAACACGGGGCAGTCTAAAACGAACATATCACTGATATTTCCAATGATTTTGTTTCAAAAGTGAATTGATTTAATTTGCCGAGCTTCTAACATCTCAGATCAATAGTTTGGCATAATATGCTCATTACAAAATAGTTGTATAATTACAGATGGAAAACAAAATTGTTGCTTTTCATACCAAGTGCTCTGTGACAAGTATCACAAAGAATGCTTTCTAAAAGGCACTTATTCTCTAGGAATACATTATTTTCATTTAGGGTCACTTGAATGGTGATATTATTTCCTGGTCTATTTTAATAATTGTGTCCATGTGTTTAGTATTTTCCTGAGTATGAACAGCAAGTCCTTAAAGGAACATGCAGAAATAGGAGAAAGAACTATGGTCTGGGGACAGCAAAAGTTGGTGACTTTTATTTCTGTAACCCAGACTGAGTTGAATCTTACAAAGTTTTATGCTTATTCTGGTGTCTCCCATTTCTTCTCTTAGTGATCAGATAGGAAATAGAGCAATTATAAATGTATTAATCATGTGTTCTCTTTACTCTATAAAGCAACAAAAAAAGATGACGCTTGGTGGGGGGGGAGGGTGTGAGTGGAAAGAGGAGCTTATATTTCTCTTACAGAAATTCAGGTAGCCAAAGGATTATTGGCCATGTTACTGTTTATTTCAGACATGGTAGATATAGTATTACAGAGTAAATCTAAATGAATGTAAAAGAAAACAGCAATTGAACTATTCCTTTTTAATAATATCATCCAAAGTCTGCAGTTGAGCATTAATGACGCTGAGGAGATGAGCAACTTGAAGTACATGGTTTGCCATCTCTGTGCAAGAAAATTCTGAGGAATTGCTGGTTTTACTCCCTGCCAAGGGCACACAGATGGTGGATCTTATCAACTGCAGTGCTAATCTACAGAGAAGTTAGTGTAGCTTTAAAGCATGAGTCATTTTTGTGGTGTGATTTTTGATAGTTAGCTTTGTTCTGGAGAGAAATTCTGGGTTTTAAGACAATTTCAGGAAAATCTGAGTCTTGCCACTTTAATAGCACAACAGACATCTCCATCTGTCTATTATTATTTCTCCTTCACGTTTTAAACTTGTTTTAAACAGTCTTTTTCACACCTAGTGGTGCTTTTCAGTTTTTTTAAACCTCATACTGCACTATCCAGTACCTCATACTGAACTATGTCCAGTTCTCAAAATAATTCTAAACTGACTGTTATATATTTTATTGGTAATATTTCCCATTATCCATGGCTCTGAAGTAATCTACTAATTATTAAATGAACTTCAGATTTTGTCTTGTGTGTGTGTATATGTATATGCATCTTGTTTTAATCACTAATTCTCAGGGTATGTGATAGAGCAGTTTTTCAACCACTCCCTTGCTTTCAGTATGCTTTTCAAAATAGAAGTCTCTTACTTCCCTTATGAGTGGTTGGGTTAAACTGTGTTGCTTTAGGTAGGCATGAGTTGGCACATACTTCACTGATGTAAAATGGTGTGTTCAGTTTGTCAAAAAGAACATTAGCTTCCAGTGTGATTTTTCTTTGTGGTAACAGTGAGATTTACCAAAATAATGTATGATCCTTATTTGTGTTGAATTAGGGCTTTAAAAATACTGATGGTATTAATGTATGTTTTACACTTTCATTTTTTTCCCAGTTCTTAATTTAGAACGATTCTGTTTCTTTCACCCTTTTCCTTTCGAAGGGATAGTCCTTAACACCCTTGTTTCAGCTTCAGACTATGAACTTCAGTGAAGTCAGTAAATAATGTCTTTAGAATCAGTTGCTTTTAAATCATATGGTCTTTATTGTCAGCAAACACGTAAGTGAATTAGAAAGGGTGACATACAATTAAAACAGCCTTTTGCAGGTTTAACAAGCAGTGATAACTTTAAATCTTTTCTTTGGCACTTTTAAATTAAGTGAAGTTACAAGTAGAATGAACTGAAGAGACTGTTGTTCCATTGATTCATAATAAATTATTTGTAATTTATTTATACTGGGATAGGACGCATCTTCTTTGAAAAGAAACCCATAGGTTATTTGAATAAATGTCTGTTGTAATAAAATACAATAAAACATTAATTCCTACAGTGTGTGGAGTTACACAGTAAGATGAGCCATGCTGTTTCATTACTTGGTTTTTGGTTTTAAATATTCAGTTAGTATCCCCTATACCACTAAAATGTGTAGCTTTTCTTGATTTCCATTGACATTACTTTATTAATAGCTCTGAGAAAAAGTGTTGCTAGTTTTGTAGCAGCAATTTTATAGACTTTGCAAAACATTTAATTATGGTTTTAATTAGCAAATAGGGCCTCTGCATAACAAATATTTTCTTCTCTTATTAAAGCTAAATAAGAAACTCTGTGTTTTTTTGTTTTAGTGTTGTGTTATTTTGTTTGGGCTTTTTTTTTTATTTGTTTTGTTTTTTAAATCAGAACAATTTTACAGTTATTCAGAAATAACTGTAGTTAAGGAACATGGTGCATTTGATTTTTTTTGGTTCCAGTTTGTGTAGACAAACTGTTTGTGACTGGGGTTTGATGAGAAGCTTTTTGGTCTCTCTGAACTTTTCCAATCAACAGCAGCAGACCTACTTTTTATTGTTCTGTACGTCATCTTCCTAGTAAGAGCGTCTGTGCTCTGTGTTCCTTGTGTATTCCTTGGGGTACTTCTATAAAGAGAGTCATTTAGATTCTCTTGTCACATCAAGGTTCACCAAATGTAGGAGCAAGTTGGCTCATCTCACTATGGTAAATAAGAAGAAGAAAAAAAAAAAAAAGACAACTTACAGGACACAGTCAATGTTATATAGTTCAAGTGAATTCTATGGAGCTAATTATCCTTTTCCTTACTATGGTTTTATTAGCTATAGATGTTGTGTTCGGTGACTTGCATTGATATAACTAACATCAGAGTTAAGGTCCTCAGAGTTAATAAGACTACATCTGGGATGCTGTGTCAATTAATTTTTCACTTGTTGAGCATCCTCCATCAAATGAAAGATAAATTGATCCAGAGATTTTAAAAAACAGTGTAAACCTTCAGTCATGACTATATCACATTCTCTTTTTAAATGTGAAGAAGGAGGATTAATTTAAATGGTAGTTGTTCCTTTCTCTGAATCTGTATTTCTTGATACAGAAATTAAAACCTAAAATTGAAGTTAGTCTAGAGTTTTGAAACAATAAGAATTGGAAACCAAATAAAAATCATAACTTAATGAGTTTCTGTGAATGTGGTTCATCTAATTGTATGAGCTAGCTAATGAACAATTTATAAACTAGTTTAAATGTATCTTGCTGTGGGTATTTGAGGGCACTTCAGCATAGTTGACATGCTAAGGTATAGAGGCATTGTCGTAATGAAATACATAATAAGTAGTTATCAAAAGACTGAAGACGGGATTGAAAGCTCATTTTCTTAGAGATGCATACATTTTCAGATAATGAAATAAAAATAGACTGATTTTTTTTCTTTTAAAGGTGCTCATGTTTCTTACTAATTTGAGTTCGAATGGAAATACACAGTAACCTGAAATAGGCCATTATTTTACTTTAGGAATATAGGCTTGCATAATTTAATTAAAATTATGAAGGTTCTGCTCACTAATTATTAGATTTAATTGAACACATCTCTCTTTTCCATATGAACAACTGCCCTAGTTGTTCCCTTTTTCCTGCTGAATAGTTCCTCTAACCTTGAACTCCCAAAACACCCCATAATTCTTTCATCTCTTCAACTCAATGTCCCCTCAAGGTCTCTTGCTTGGCTTATTGCTTGACTCTGCCTTTTGGACACTGGGATATATTTCCCCATGTAGATGCCAACGTAGATTTTTTGCCTGAAATAGTGCTTCAATTCACTTTATTGTCTTTTGAAACAAAATTCATGTATAACATTTATGTTGATTATATTTCTGATTTTGATCATCCTTATTTTATTATAAAGTGCTAATACACTTCATAATTCCTCATTTATCTCAAGGGAACAGTGTGAAATGCAAAGCTTGACAAACACTGAGGTTTTGTTTGAAGGGTGGAGGTATGGAGAATACAATGAAGATTCAGATAGTAGCCATGTCCGTACTTGAATGCGAATAACTTTAACCAAATACGCTAAAAAAATAACTGTGGCTTAGCTTGGAGAATAAGAATGAAAAGCAATGGAGGTTTTAATCATTATAAAAGCCCTCAGGAAGAACCCCTTATGAAGGATGCATTTTCCACCTCTGGGAGAAGCTTGTGAGAACTTTATGGAATACTGAAGGTCCGCATGTTGAACATAAGCTCATAAATGATGGTCTTTTCTTTCAAGGGGAGTGCTTAGAAAGCTGTCATGAGAATACATACTGGAAAAAAAAAAGTTGTTCTTCCACTCTGTATTACAACGTGGTCGTCATACGCTCACCAGTTATTCCCCACTCTAGTCTATACTGCTCATGTTTCTAGAGAGGCACACATCGGTTATCTAGAAAATGCAGAGAAGGATCCTTTCCTTCTAGAAAAATTATGGGGCTTCTTTTAGATGACTGCTTGTAGATAGAATTCTTCTTGAAACTAATAGGCCCTCAAAGTGCCATAAATTTACATATGCAAAGTTTTTAAATTTGAAGCTTTTGTGTGAAACTGTTTAATGCCATTTGAGGGACCACCTACAAACCATTTATCATGGCCTCAGTAATTCTTATGCTTCAGGGATCAGGGTTTGAGATCTACTGTTTTCCTCATTATTTTAGTGGGAATTAGATACTTAAACATTCATTGCACACACTAGCAATTCTCTTATTTATTCTCTTAGTTATCTCATGTATACAGCTGAAGTAGAGACAAAAGAAAATAGGCGAGAATGAATTAATTCAGTATTTTCACAATCATATCTGAGAAAATTAATTTAATATCCTTTTTTGTCCCCTGAATTAACTTTAGTCTTCCTATGAAATGTTTCAACGAATAAGTGATAGTCTCTGCTATTAAGCATTGTGAAGTTAGACTTGAAGAAGGAAGCGTTGTTCAGTTTCCTCATATTTTTTGTTCATTGACACCTTGCTTAACTATGGAAAGTGCTTGAACTTACTTCTTTAAACAAAAAATTTTTTTATGGTTATAGTCTTTCAAAAAAACTCTATCAAAGCCTTTTGTTTTCATCTACACTAAACCAACAAAATAGTCGTAATATTTCTTCTTCAAAACAGCTTGGATTTCTTTTGTTCTCTTCCTCTTTTAAATATATTCCTCAAAAATATTACATTTACATTTTTTTTTTTTTCTGGGAATTTTGGCATTCTGTTACTGTCTTCCTGTGCTAATGCATACTTGACAGTTTACACAAATCCCTTCATTTTTATAGCTCTACACTTTTGCCAGAATTGTTTCTCCTATGATATGATTGAGCTTAATTTCCTTAGGAAGAACCATAATGCTCCACATCCCCTTAAGGGAGAAGACCACTTTATTGTTGTTGCTTTTTATTATTATGACTAATCCTAAATTTCTAACTAAAAGTCATATTGTATCATGGATCACAAAGCTAAAGGCTTCATTGAAATGACTGTCACAGAGTAGCTGAAAACCTGATCTGTGGATCAATTGGAGAATTAAGACTTTGAATTGAGAATAGAAAAGCATTGAGAATCTGTAGAAAGACTGGCACTCGGGAGAATACGCTCACGGTCGCTTGGCTCAGTGAGGCAGTGGGCGGCTGGAGGAGATGCCAGATGGAGGATTCTGCCCATTATTTTCAGTCTGTCCCTAAATAAAGTGAGCTATGGTAATGCTGTCTGAATATGATGATTGTATGGCTCATTGTGGTCATTTTAGTGGGACAGAATACATGAAAGACATTGGGGAGCTGCTGCGACAGATTTATTTTGTCAATACATGAAAGGATCAGGCTGCTTTGGCTTAGTAATTAGTTTGAGCCGAACCTCGTGCCTTCACAGACATGTGAAGAATGAAGAAAGGGAGAATGGGAACTGGGTAAGGATGATGCTCAGTTAGTTATCAGGTTTCTTTTTCCTTCCCATGACACACTATCACCTCATTTTCTCACCTGCTTTGGTCAGAGCTGAGTGTATTTCATCTAGGAATAGAGTGTTTTTCAACCTGATATACTTGCTTGGGAAAGTGGGACCTAGTAATACATAACTCAGAAATCCAGCTACAGACAGTTGCAACTTGGCTGTATTTGGGTATTTTCCTGTTTCTTAACTCTTTGTTCCTTAACATATAGTGAATAGACTGAGAAAAGGAAGTATTTCTAGGCATGTTTGATATTATGCACTATTTAAGAATTTAGCTGTAAACCTAAGTAAATCTGAAAACTGAATTCCTTAAAATAGTTGATGCTGAAAATTTTAAACTACAATGCTGCTTTTATGTCAGCATTGTGACAATTGTGGCAGAAAGATGACAGCATTCAGTTTCATGACAGTGATATTTAACAGGACTATGTCTTCAACTGATGTTGCCAGAGGAATTATAAATTGATCAAAAACTGCAAGCGTCTTCCTTTTTTCTGCCAGTAGTAATTTCATGACCACATTGGGTAGCCTTATCTCTCCACTTGCCTGTCTTTAAATGGCACAGGTTGGGCTGTCCTCCCAAGCGCAATTTTCATCATAGAAAGTAAGGCTTCAGTGCTCTTGAGCTTCATGAAAGGTAGTGCTTCAGACTGCATTCCTTTTATCTGATGAGCTTTAGGAGGTTACTAGGTTTTCTGTTTTATGAGGGCATATTAGATAGATAATAAACGTTGGCCTGCAACTAACCAGCACAATTATAGACCAGTAATACCCTAAAAACTCTGGTCAGGCAAGTTTCAGGCATTTATTAATTGGAGATTAAAGACTAGAGTCCAAATTAGAGGATGGCTTTGTAATAATTGTTGATAGCTAAGTACCAGTTATATATGCTGCATCTGACAAACTTTTTACTTCTAATATCCTTTTTTTTATCTTTGCTCTCATTTCTTCACAATTTTCATATCAGGTATAAGCTACCCAAATGGCTCATTGTCTTAAGACCCTCCTTTCAGAAGAGCATTCATAGCCAAACATTTAAAAACCAAAACAATAAAAAACAAAAACAAAACCAAAAATGGATGAGATGACTGGAAAAATGCAAATCCTTCCTTCTCATTTCCATTCAGTCCTTGTTAGCTGAAGTATGTCTTCTCAAGAATCCCTTCCCTATGGTATTTTTTTTATGCTAACACTATCAGAGGTAGTAAATCTATAAGTTTGGAACTTGTGTATGCAGCTGTTACTCTCAAAAATCATGTGCACTCAAAAGGAAGCTGAGTGTATGACATTTCTGTGCAAGTGGGGGAATATAGGTATTGATTTATCAAGGGGTCATGTGAAATATTTTAAAAAGAAGTAATCACTGAATATAAATGTGACAGCTGCTAAATTTATTTTGTACCATGACAGCTGTTAAATTTATTTTGTACCATACATACATTGTAATCTTGGTTTAAAACAAAACAAAACAAAAAAACCCACAAAAAACCCAACAAAAAAAATCAAGCCTAACCCCCAAAAAGCTTACCAAACCTCTCCTAAAACCTTGCACAGCTTGAGGCCTTTTTCTACAAATATTCCAAGATGGTTTTTTTCCATATGTAATTTTCCAAGGTTATTGTGTATACTTCAGAAGTATTAGGACTTGTACATAATGAGGGCATATTTTTAGAGATGAAGTGTGAATACTCAACTTCCCAGGTTATTTCCTTTCTCTGTTACCAAAAAGTTAAGCTAGAAGGTACAAACTTATATATGTATTTAAGTCAGAATTATATATATAAAAAAGGCACAGATATTCTAGGAGTGGCTGATATATATTGAGTATTCTTGGTACTTCTATTAAATATGACAGTTTAAACTCCTGACAAAATTACAAAATTGGACTCTGGTTTCATATGATGTAAATTATAAGCACCGGATTGTTTGAATTTAACCTTTCTTGTTGACTTTCATCTTATTTTGAACACTGGGAAATTTAACTAAAGCTAAATGCCTGGAAATCATAATATTTTTAGATCCTCGTCATCTTGCCAAGTAAAAGAGTTTTGAATGACCTTCTGAAGAACATGTGAGAAAATTGCCTACTGTAGATAACACAGTAACTGTGACCAAGGACAGAAAGGACATCTAATTCTTTATAGTGAACTTTTTACTGGCTAGTGGCAATCTATTACTGACAGTTTGAAGCTGAAATGAATATCAGACAGTTTCAGCAAAAACTCCATCTTTCACATCTAAGGAAAGCCATGCACCTTTTGATTAGTACTGCATCAGGCTGTTCACCAGAGATTCAAACACTTGCAAACAAGTCTCTTTAGATAAGGACGAGTGAACTGGCCTTTTTGATGGTTCAGTTCAGCATGCAGTTCAACTAATTCATTTTATTTTTGGGGAGAACCAGTTTCCTGCAGTCTTTTAATGGAAGTGAGAATCCCATCTATAGCCTTTTCATTTACTTTTTATATTCTTTCATCTCAGCTAGCTCAATCTATTTGGACTAAAAAGCTTATAATTTATCTGAGTGTGAAGGCACTGCTGTGTTTACTGGGCAACTTTTTCATATGTTTCCACTAACACTTATTAAAATATGTAGCATAAAAAAGAGAATATAGGTGACATGACCTACATGAACCCAAATAAACAGCTCTACATCAATATGGCTGATCAATATGGCCAATTCAAGTTATTTTTCACAAAAGCTTCATACATTGTGTTTTTAACTTCTCTGCAGGCTGGCCCTTTAAGCAAGCAGTTTAGTGAAAGAAATTTACATTTCAGCTCTGCTGTCATCTTTCAGCTGGCATTTCTGCCAGTAACTCTAAGACTTGGTGGGAAACAAAGTATTTTGGATGGAATTCTCAGAAATCGACTAAACAATAGCTTAAGTCCCCTTGACAAACCTTATATCAGAGATAAACTTTGAGAAGCCTGTCCAACCCGAAGTATTCTAAAGAATAGATTGTGAAATATTTCATTACTATATACAAATAGATAAGAGTTTGTGCAGCATAATCCAGGATATAGAAATACAGTTATTAATAAGCATTATAATCAGGTCACATATTAAAATGATCAATATTTATGTGATAGATAAAATTCAAATGAGAAAAGTTAGACTATCTCAGCAAGGTCCAGAGTATTATTATACCTATTCATCTCAGTGCATATGTTAGAAAACAAAGTTATGATTCCTTGAAAATACAGGGCTTGTATGAATAAGATTGGCTCATGGAGTTTTCTGTAATTGATAAAATTTCATCATCTTTTGTCTGCTATGCCTACTCCTCGGGGGCAGTCAGGAGAGAAATATAAATCTCTCTCTGATCTTAGTCTTTCTCTCTGGAATACATTATCTGAGCATGATCAACTATAGAATAGCATCTTAGCAATGTTAAATCTACTTTCATTTTCACTGCACATCACTTTCACTGATGGAAACAGGAAAATGTGTATTTCAATCTAAAGACAGCACAGACAAGGAAGAAGTTTAGAGTCTCTGTCTTCCATATTTTGTCAGCAAATGTCTTAAGAGTGGTAAGTTTTTACAGGTCATTATCATAGGAAAGGGCTTAAGCAAACATAAGGTCTTACATTTGTCAACCGTCTTTCTGTGAAAATATGATTTTCCAAAGAACACCTTGTAGTTGCTTATAGGTTACAGCAACCGACAGATAGAGTGGTGTGCCGCTCTATAAGGCTTTGGGTCTTATTCTTGCCGTAGTATTACACACTGCTGGCAAAGCGGTTTCAAAAACTTTTGTAACGTAGGTCCCACCTTAGTAGAAAGATTATCTCAGGTACCAGCTGAGATCACTCCTTGTGCAATTATAATTGAGTACTAAAAAAAATAAAACAACATATAACTTTTTAATAGCAGATGGACATAAGGGGAAAAGTCACCAGTACAAAATGATCAGTTTGCTACAGAAATTACTCTGTGGACAATGGAAGTGTGGAATATTTTACTCTGTTTTGTTCTTATTATAATTTACTTGGTTTAATGTACATTACTGTAGTACATTCATCCTTCCAGTAATGCATAAAGCACAGCCACATGAGTGTGTATTTCTTTTTACAATCTATGGTGTAAGTCATTGCAGTCTGTTCTTTAAGGTCCACTTATATTTGATACAGTATTTTTAGAGTGTATTTGTGTCTTGGGTGATAAGTCAGGGATCCAGTAGTAGTTTTCAGACCATCAGCTTTGGAAAATGGTGCCATCTTATTTTCATTCTTTTGACAAATACTAAAATTAACTTAACACACTGCTGTTGTAATGAATGGATAAGTAACTCTCATTTCTTCTGTCTGAATATTTTTTTTTTTTTTTTCTATCCAACATGCAACAAAAGGAGGGACTTCACATTTGGAAAGTCTAGCTTTTTTTTCTTCAAAGAGTACAAAATTAATACTACCAGTTTATCAGTCATGGTATTTTGTTTTTCAGTTAAAAGCTTCTATTTTTTGCAGTATGTAATTTGTGTATGAATAAAGTTTGTAGCTTTTTAAGAAATTGTATCTCAAGTTTTCATTCCTTTGCAGTACTTCAAATTAATGAAGCTAACTCAATTTCTGCTATCAAAACAGATACTAAGATAAGCAACAGCAGGTTAGACCTGTAAGGGATGTCGATTCCTCAATTTACATATCTAGCAAAGTATGACACTATGAAGATTTAATCCAAAAGGTATGATTCCTGACTTGTCCAATCAAACCTTCTAATGCTGTCTGTAGGAATGCAACTTAATTGGTGGAAAGTTATTTGCAATGTACAGATTCCTCAGTTTTGTTGGCTCTTTTTGTATTGTGATGTTCCTCCTTCCTATTTTTCTGTTTCCTTTGACAGATTTAACCTTCTTTCTATCTCATGCACTTTCTTCCCCTCTTTAACTGCATATTTCTGCACTCTTGATTTTATTTTTCTTCACTGCATATGTGCTATCCACCTCCCACACCTCCAATAGTCTCCTTTCCTATTCCTTAGCTCTGACGCAAGAGCTGTCAAGTGTCGCACACCTTTGTCAACCCTGTCACACTTTGCCACAGTTCTTCTATCCAGCTGGGCTGCTGTAGCACCTTGCTCTGTTGATAGCCAGACAACTTTCCTCCATTTCTCTTGCTGAGGCACTGCCAGAGCATGGATAGAGTAAGGAATTTACAATTTTAACTATGCTTATATTTCAAATGCTCAAGAAAATGCAGAGAGAAACGCTAAGAAACATGTTAGCCAGCCTAAAACTTTATGTGCTTGGGAATTCAATTAATTAAAAAAAATAAAATTAAAAAAAAAAAACAACTGAATTTTCAGTGTGTACAAAGCCTTGAGGGAAATCCTTTAAAATGTAATAGAAAATAATAACAGTTTGAGAAACCTGGGACCCTTGTGATGCTCTGTCTCTCCCACTCCTTCACTGTAGTAAATTGTAGTTTTGTGTCTAAAATTTGATGCAGGATTTTCTTGTGAGTGAAAAATAATCTGTGGACCTTCTGGGGCAGTGCTTGGTTGTGTACTTGCTTGATGATCCATTCCCTGTTTTTAGTTCCTGAATCACTCTGTGTACTTTGATAGTGGTTATGTTTTGGAATTCCCTAATGAGTAGCTTATTGTTTTTTATAGATTTCAAAGGAAGACTATAAAATCTCCTGGACCTCATCTGTGTAAATCCATAGGACTTCTCCATAAGGGAGCCTAAAAACATACTGGATGCATCTCACATCTCTAACCTTGTTAATGTCCTATTCACGTGTTTATGTACGTATCTGCGTGTGCATGTGAGAGAAGGAGAGAGAATTTATGGTGGGAATAAAGTACAAACTCCTTTTCAAATAACGAGGTATAGATAATTGTTTGTAACTGTGTTGGATAAAAGAATGAAAGCTAGATGATGGAAAAATGATAATGGGAAAGATGACTTCTAATAAAATTGGAAAGGTTAATAATCTGTTCTCCAAAAGAAATAAGATAGAAAAAGAAAAGATTTGTTTAATTTTTAGCAAAAAGTGACATTTATTAGATAGCAGGGTAAGATGCAAAAATAAGATTAACAGAGCTTTAGCACGAATTAAATCCTAATTAAAGAGGATGTGGTTTATAGGTGTGACTGGCAGTATTAAGGTGACTGTCCATGCCTGATGGCATGGAGTTACTATGATTCTCTGCTTATTGCAACGTCACATTGGTGGCCTGAGGTAGAAGCTTTGCCTGCATTTCTGTTCAGTGAGTCTTAGCTACTTTAAACTAACACGTCAATATTGATTTAAAGTTGAGGCTAGTTATGAGCAAGAAAGGTTTCATAACTTCTGAATTGGAAAGTGGGCGAAATACAAGCATTCATTGCAAATCAGAATATGAAAATGGATAAGAGATGGAAGACTGAAAAATATACATCTTTATTCTGACTGATCTAAATAAAAAGAAAAAATATTTTGAAGAAAGTCAGCTCAAAGTTTAAGGGCTCAATGGGATTTTATAATCAGAAAAATAGACAGAAACATTTATACTTTTCTTTTAAATCTTGCGTTTTAGAATCTCAGACTCCTGAGAAACACATTTGTCTTATTTAATATCTTCAAAATGCCTTGGACATTGATAGACTGATGCAAGTATTAATCAAATTAAAACATCTAAATGTAGGCTTTATTCAATGTCTATAGTCTTTATTCATCGTATCTCATCCCATTCATCATATCTAATCTATCCTTATAGATTCTTCAAAACAAGAAAAAGTGTCCATGAAAGAAAGTATGCAGTACAAAAGCTGACAGTCTAATAGATGTGTCAAATATATATTATTCATTGAAAGGACTGAAAGCTCAAATTCAAGTTCTAAGTCAAGAGCGGATTATGCCTACTGAGAATTGCATTTCACCCCTCACGTCTGTCTGTTTCTCGATGTCTTTACCAGCTTCGCTAATCCTTTTATTCATAAAGACAGAAGTTTCCTCTAGGGTTAAAGTGACATGCGATTGACTAGTATATTCTGCGTTCTGCCCAGCGGGGTATGATGCAGAACACGATAGTCCAGTAGAATATAATTGCTGTTTTACAAGAGAAGAAGTTTTCCTCTTCCTTTAAAATAGCAATAGTATAATCGGGGAGAAAAATCATGTTGGAGTTCTGACATTTACTGTCATGTCGAGCTCTCACAACTTTCAAAATCATATTTGTAATGTTCTCAGGACAGATTTTTTTGCAATTTTTATAGTGATATCACTGTATAAAAAGTTAATTTAATAAAAACCAAAAAAGGCATCTAAACAGACTACAGTCTCTTTTTTCAAAATTCAGGCTCTGCGGCTGCTGTTTCTGCGATGCCATATATTCAAACTTTATACTTTGCTTTTATTTTCCATTTTATTAATGATTACACACCATTCTATTCAGTCCACTCTATATATTTTTCACCCAACTACCTTCAGTCTCTCTCTTGTCTGGAGTTAATTTCTTTTTTCTTTTTTTATTCATTTCCTTAAGAAGATTGAATTAAATACATTGTTCATCATCTCAGAATATGATGTTTTATCTCCAGGATCCTGAAGTATATAAATGAGTTTCCTACTGAAAATGTCACATAGGTCATTTTTCAGTACCCTCACTTCCAGCAAAACTCTGGGTGTGCAAATATGTAACTCCAGCTACAGGAAAATAAGTAATTCATCTGCAAATCAAAAGATACTGCCACATAGTTAGAATAATTAAAGGCATTTTACTGTAACATATTCTGAAGGTATCAGTTTAATTCCATAGGTGAGATTCTTATCTTTTTTTCAGGGATAATTTTTTTGACAAACCTTTTGGCCTTTCTTTACGGTTTCTGTGAAGTGTCCTTAAATTCTTCTCCTGCACTGAAACAGTTATGGCTACAGCACCTTCAGGGGTAGTAACTGTGAGCTTTAGATCCAGGCCCATGAGAAAAGGGACAAGCCAGACAGCTCTGGCTGGCTGGGAACAAGTGAGATTAGAGCAATGGACTGAGAGACCACCCAGGGGTATATTCAGTGAATCTTCCCAAAGCACTGGCTGTGGTGTCTTGTTCTTGGAAACTGTTTGCTTAGTCTAACTATTTATTTAGTGAAGTTGCCCTGCTTCTGTTAGATGTTATGACAGATATGACAGCAGCGTGAATGGTACTGACCTGAGGACATTCTTTGCTTTTTTTAGAAATCATAGACAGCCAGTCACGTAAAGGAAAATAAATACCCCATGATTTGGGGGCCCCTGGTTTGTGAATCAAAGGAGAATTTAAAATATTGAGTGCTCATTGAAACATTCAAAATGACTGATCCATAAGCTGAAAAGAAGTACCTATTACTATAAATGATTTTGTTTATTGCATTTCAAATATGGTAAATTTTTCTTATTATTTTGTAGGGAATCATAGGCATTTGTGGTTATGCACTAATTTAAGCAGCTGAATACTGGTGCTTACGGTCTCACATAAAACTTACATTTTGCTCCACCTTTTTTCTCAAGAACAACTTTTTCCATTTTTTTTCTGTGATAATTGGTTAATAAACATATAGATCTACCGTCAGTACTGTGCTGACAGAAACATGTGAGTGATTAAGTTCAAAATATTATATGAAATTGTTTTCTGTGTATTTTCAGTATTGTAATTTGTTTGACAACAGTTTTATCCTCCCTTTTCAGGTATTCTTTGCTTGGCTTGCTTTTCTTCTTCAGTTTCATCGTTTACTTCTGTTAGCAGCTCACAAGTGTCTGTCCTCCCTAGGCAGTGTTTGCTGTCCAGGTATGTTCTGCTATTTACTACAGCTTTTTATTTAAATAATACATATATATGTTGAGCATACAAAGAAAATGTTAATTTCTTATACAAAGGGAACAACAGAAGTCATTGCCAAGGAAAGTATTGGAGCATTATAAGCAACACCTAAAACTGTGCTATAAAGTACTATTACGTGGTATTTCAGATGAAATAGGAATAATGCAAAGATGCAAAGGAATATTAGAAGCTCATCCTGTCCAAGAGCCTGCCTCTGGAAGCACTTAGTAAGCAGACCAAGTTAAAACTAGGGCTTTGTTGTATACGTAAATGCTTACCCTGATAGCTGTAAGTGCAAAGTGCAAAAATACTGCCAGTGTGATTTTATAACCTCTTTTTCCTTTGCTTTGCGCTACCTTTGCACTTATTTAAATAGTCATATGGACTGCAGGATCATGCTGATTGGGACCATATGAGTGACTAAGCTTTCATTTTTTTTTATGTGACTGCCAGGATAGAGTGGATACAACATTCAGCGATATCCCGTCTCTGTGACAGCATCCAGTCATGTTCTTGGTAAGGCAAGTCTAGTTTCTCTATATTGACTTATCCTACTGCCTACTGGTAGTGCAAAACGTACTAATTAGGAGCATCTTCTCCGTAGAACCGCAACAAGGGAAATCTTGAGCCTGAACATAATTTTTGCTTTAAGAAGTTGGTGTAATGTCCATTTCCTATATAATGGTTTTCATAAAGTAGTCATGCTTTGAGATCCTTGGCATATTATATGGCTAATGGGGAAAAAGGTAAGAAAATTTTATAAGTATATTAAAAACTAAACCTTTAAAAATCACAAGAGAACTTAAAGATAGCTCCACGCTGGCATTTTAGTGTATCAAATACATGCCTGGAAGTCAATTGGACTGACAGTTGATTTTTGGCTTGGCATTTCCACATTGAAAGAAGTGATGAGTATATTCACTTCCTTATACTCTCAGTGAATTCTGAGCTCCATAAGATTATTGTTAGTCCATTAAACTTTGAAATGCTTTAAGATAAGAGATTATCTGTGCCAAAATAGAGTGCTTTGCAAGTGTGGATGTTACAGATTATAACTGCGCTTTAAACTCTGCGAAGGTAGGAAACTGTCAGGAGACAGTTCTATATCTATTCAGTTCACTCCATCAAATACAGTACTTTAAATTTTCAAGATTAGCAATCTTCACCTACAAACCGCTGAAGGACAGCAAAGTTTCACAGATTTCATTTCCTGTGTGTGTGACAGCGTCAATGGATTTGTCACTCTCAGCAGTAGTTTCTTCCTGAAACATTTTGACAGAATTGGAAAGTATTAAAATAATTTCTACATCAGCATTAAAAAAGTCTAGCAACAAGTTGGTATTTTTCCACCATATTCAAAGTATGAGTGAAAATGCCTACAGTAAATTTCAAGGTCACTTGTGCATTGAGAGTCCAAAAGACAACATTGGGTTTCTGAGAAGATGCTGGATATTGCGGTACGCAGACTTGAGCATTGTAGGTCAAACTCTGCATTTGGGTCGTTGCTGCTGAAGTTGTTGGAGACTCCTGAGATAATGGTGTTTTACTCCAGACCTTGCTGAGGTAAAATGAAAGGGGAATCCAACCTGATCCATTTGTCATTTTTGGAATTATGTACGTGCATCCTTTTTGAGTAAAATAAGATTAACAATTGTATGTTGTCATTGTTACTGTAGGGCTATTAATTTTATCACAATTATCTATAAATCTTAAAATAAGTCAGTAATATTTGAATTTGCATGCACCTTCCCCATCACATGCCCATTTACTTTTGTTTTTTTTTTAACCTTTATGGTTTACCTAAGAAAAAGTTTGAAGGGATCAGTTAACGCCCACTTGTTTGCCCAGTAGATTGCTGCTGTGTTTAGGCTGCAATAATAAGCTATACAGAAATAGTTTGTGTAGTTACGCACATTTTAATGTATAGGTGGATTAAAAAAAATAAAAAAAGAAACTTCAGTGAGAGAAACATCCCTCTTTGAGGAATAGCAAAGGGAGAGACAAGTTTTACCTTATTGAAAAAATGGGTTAAGTGAGAGAAGTAGTTTTTAGTATAACAGAGTAACGTTTACACTCTTGTGGAAAGGAAAAAAACCCCACCAACCCCCAAATGCACCTTTCATTGTAAGTAGGAGGGTGACTATGATCCCTTCTATGCAGCAAGAGAATATAACGAGTTTAAGATAAAAGATACTGTCTAAACTGTTTACTGAGTACAGACAAGGGTGGATTACTCTGACTTAGAGACACTCTTGTAAATCTTGGCATATGAACATGGACAAGAAGATTCATATTGAGTTGGTTGCTCCTGGAATCAGCAGGGCACAGATAAATTACTTGGGAGGCTCTGATCAGTGCTTCTTTGAAGAACTGTGGCAACCAAACATCCATGGCCCCTTGCAACTGCTGAACACCCCATAACCTTATGCAAAGATGATTTAAAGTCTGCTTCATCTGCAAGAGAAAGACATTTAAATTACATTTCTTAAACAGTTCTACTGTATGCTTAATTTTTTAACAACAAATTGCACCAGTGACAACAAAGGGAACAATTTATAGTGAGTTAGTATGTTCCTAGTTTTGCACACAATATCTGTTTTCAGAAAGGTGTTACTGTATATATCCAATAGGTTATATACAGCACCTATTTAGGATTACCACTTTACTTTCAATTTGTTCATCAGATTTAAAATGGTAGAACATACCTTTCAATTGAGTAAATTGTAGATTGGGTATGCTGGGATAATTTCAATAAACAAAAAAGTGCAAGTTCAAAAAGTTTGAAAAGTAGGTAAATAAGAATGGAAAATATTAAAGGAATGCTTACTTCTTAAAAGGAAAAATAAGAGCCAGAGGAAATGCAGATTTCAGGGAATATTTCTGCAGTTGCAGTTGAAAGAAATGTTGTAAAATCAAACTTCCATAACCAAATGAATAATGAAGTTTTGATATAATAAAATTAAACTGAAAGGACAGTAATTCTGTTTAAGCTTATTGCATGTAATTTTTGTAGTAGAGGATGAGAAGGGAGAATGAAGAATAAGGTAGTATGTGAACACAGATTTGTGTCAATGTGAGTAACGTTCAAGATAAAGTGCTCTTTTTAATGTTCTGCAACGCTAGAAGCTCCAGAAACACAACTCATTGGAATGTATGACTACACTTTTTTCTGTTTTCATTGTTGTAAGCAGCAGTCTAAAACTTAAAATGCCCTAGTCCCTTATGCTCAGTCTGTTATTTGTTTGTTCTTTCACATTCAAGCCAGGTTATAAAGTTTTAGTGCCATATTCTCTTATTTGTTTGTAAAATCTTGGCTTTCAAAAACATTAAGTGATGCAAAGCAAATCTGGAAAGATGGCGGATGTTTGCGATTTTCCGTTAAGTCAATATGTATTGCAAATTAGCAGCTGTGTTTTTCATGTTGTGGCCCCATAAGTAGGCAAAATTTAATATACACTACCTTATGGAAGAAAACTTTGTGAAATTGGCAAGCAACACACGTCACTTCCTGTTTTTCTTAAGGGAATCACCAGTTTTTATTTAGTTTGCACTGTGACCCTTCTTTTGGGTAAAGCATTTGAGGAAAAGGAAGTCATGCTGTGTAGCAGGCTGGGTACCAGAAGCAGCATAGCTGCCCTAGCACATAACTGCACATAGGTTAGGTGAGCCTGCACTGTGTCACAGTGTCTCCTGGCTTCCACAACCATCTTATTTTGGATGAACACCACACTCTAGCAGAAGGCATTTTGGTTTGTGGCTACTCCTGGCACTGACTGGCAGCATCCAGACCTGAGTAACTGCTATTATACAACCCATCCAAAAACTTGCGAAAGGGACTGTTACTACATTCTGAAAGAGCAATGCTTTCCCACTCTCATGCAACAAGCTGAGGAAGTAGACTCGGAGAAAAAGAGATATTCTGACCATATGTATTTTATAAAATATCTGAGCATTCTAGTATGATTATGGAATTCACTGAATATTTACTCAACAAAGTAGTCACTGAAAGATGAAAGGACAGCTCATTTCCCACCTTCCTCCTTCCCCATTAGCCCCCAAAGTACTCTAGCGAGTGGCCTGACCGTCCTGCTCCTTAGGCTTACAGGACTTGCTGGAAAAGGCAACCACTGCTCCCCTTCATCTCCCCACTCTGTTCTCCACTTGCACAGTCTGAGAAGAGTCCAGCTAACAGGCAGACTGCTGTGAAGAGATTATTTAATTTCCCAGGCTTTTGCCTCAGTGTGATATAGTTACTGTTCTGGTCCTGGAGGAAGAGACTTCACCAGGGTTATTACTGAACTTCAGTATTATTCTTTTCATTGCTGGCCCTCTGCTAGCTGTGTTAATCATGCTGGTTACACATCAATTCCAATAGCTTGGGTTATCTGCAGCTTTATTGCTAGGTGTCCTGCTTAGTTATCTTCATTCCTAATCTGTACTAGTTCCATTAGCTGTACTCCTCGTTTTTTCTCCTTTATTTATATTATTTTGCACTTTTGGATGATCAGCTCTTCCGCAACTGCTCTTAGCAATCCATTTCTCTCTATCAGTAACTGTAGTGCTTAGGATGGTCATGGATACTTTACTGCTGGCTTTCCTGGTTATCAGTGAAACCACTTTGAGTTTCTTAGTGGGAGGGCTGGTTCCTGTGTATGTTTGTTTGCCCTAAGTGTGCAGAAACCTATAGTAGTCTTTCCTTCTTTGGATTTGAGGGCCTTAGTATAAAAGGTAATCTTTGGTGTAGTGCCTCAAAAGTACCCAAATCATTACAGACCCAATAGTTTTCAAGAGAAAACTTCTTGTGATAAAAATCCTTTGCTCAGGGTTATTGTTGAAATCATGTTTTTGCCTGCAGGACTAACACAACTGAAGGCTTTTGAGCAGGGTCATTCCCTTTTACAGGCAGGACAAACAGACCGGTGTGTGTGTTTAAAAAATAATATGTTTTAGGATCTGTACTTTGAAGGAATAATTTTGCTTTATAGAATTATAAACATTTAATGGGTTGGTTTGACATATCATCACCCTGTCCCCTAAATAGAATGGATTTTCATATTATTAAGAATTCATTATCATTAGGATAAACGTAGCGTATAAAGTTACCTCCCACCAACTGAGGTGGGCGGCAGATGCAGGGGGGTGAAGCTTGTTACCTGAAATCCTCCTCAGGGATCTAGAAGGAGTGTAACACACCAATATCTAGCAGAACAATAACAAACATAGCTATTATGCATCTTCCACATAAATACACTTAGATAGAAGGGAAGTAATTGAAATGTTGAAGTTTATTGTAGCAAGAATCAAACATTTTCTATTTTTTTATTAATCAGCATAACATTAATGACTGGAATATAAAGCAGAATTCTTTGCCTATAAATTTCAGTGTCAGTTTTCCCCAGGGTGTAATTAGGAGTGTAGTGAGACATTTTTTGCTTCATTTCAAATATGTGAAGCCTGGTTCTACTTCTACTTAAGTCAAGGGCAAGATTTTCATTAACTCTCTCCTGTAGCCCAGTCAAGCTCAGAATGAAGGAAATGCATACCAGGGTGCTTTGTTAAAGCAATGGCTTTAATTGAGATTAAAAAAAAAAGCTGACATTAGCTATAAAACAATTTAAGATTAGTACAAATAAACTAATTTGTTATCTTCCTCCATGCTCCGAATGTCCCACCACATTAGTATGTGGAGCATGGAATTATCAGTGTAACAACTGGAGACCTTAGATATCCAGTACTATGTTAGTAAAGTGCTTGATGATGAGAAGAGAAAGAAAATGATGGTACCCCATTGAAAAAAATTTTAAAAATCCTATAAACTAGAAGTCTGTAAAGATATGTATAAATACTAGTGTATATATAAAAAGATGTGTTTGAAAAGAGAAATTTCCCCCTGGAATAACTGGAATATCTTAATATTTTTTGAGTAACACAGAAGAAATAAATGGAATATACAGCACATCAGAAGACAAATACTAGGAGAAAATTTATTGTCAATAGGAATTACTTGAAAGAAAATCTTTGGACTATTATTGTGATTGATTAGCATAGTACACCACTTAAAATATTTTTTTTGTGTAAATATAGTTATTGGAGCAAAAGAAGCATTTTATTTATTAGTAAGCCTTGTCAACAGAACCCTAGGCCTCAGGCAGATTTATCTGTAATTTATTCAGATCTGGGCTTGAGTTTTACATTGTATTCTAGAGAGAGATGGTAATCTTTCTATTAGAATTTAAGACTAATTCAAAGTATTTTTAACAGAGGTTTTTCTTCTACCAGAAGGGATTTAATCACGATTTACTAGACTCTGTTCAACACTGCCAGTCTAGTCTCTTAAAATTTTATTTCCTCTCTAGCTCCTATTTTGACGTAGTTGTAAATATTCTTGTTCTGACTGCTCAGACTACTCGGACTTGGTCATACGTTGAAAGATGCTCCACTTCCATCAGAAATTTTAATGTCAGGGGACTAAAAGTACTCTGAACAATTCTCAAGTATCCTGTAAAATAGCAGCAGTTTCAAGGTATTTAGAAAGCCAGATAAAGCAATGCTGGCCTATTTCTACAGCACAAACGATGAAAAGTCATTAGAAATACAAACCATGAAAAGGCTGGCAAAGTATTTTCAGAAATGACTGTAGTACTTTTATAGCTTGATATATAGACAAACAGCTCAAAACATACCAGAATGTTAGCAGACATTTAAAAAACAAAGCAAAAAAAAAAAAGACACTCAAAACTAAAACCAAACCTAAACCTAAAATTCTTAATTTTTTGCAAGTCCACTCCATTGGAGCTTGGGCTTTTCCCACAGTAGCCACCTGAATTTAACATGTGTAAATGTAACTTGGGGTGACTCTGTGTGTGTATTGCATGGCTGAGAGTATATTATTTTAGAGTTAATTGTCTGGCTGCATACCCCACATAAAAATGAATGTCCTAAGATTTAGTTTGGAGGGATCTGGGCAGCCAATGTTTAATCCTTATGTGTAAATCACAAAATTTAAGGAGCTATTTAAGAGTAGATGTATGTATTATTCACGTAAAAATGGATAAAGTCAATGTTTCAAACTCATTTTCTTTAACATTACTCACATAATGTACTTCTAACTGTTTAAATAAGTGTGGCCTGATGTCAGAGCTGTTGATTTCTCATTGTTACTTTTGGTATGTGACCAGTAGCTTTATTGCAGAGGTTACCTGTAGGCATATTCTTGTTTGAAAAGGTTGGCCATGCTGTAAAGTGTGTTTCTTTGTGTGTGTATGACATCACATCCCTAAGTGCAGTAAATTAACCTGTCTCTTTAAAGTTCAGTACTGTGATTTACTTATTCTACAAATCTGGTATATAAAAATGGATTTTATTTTCTTTATTTTTCTTCTGATATGCAAAATCTCATTGAAAAGGTCAGTCATATAGCTCTTATATAACTTTCAGAATTGTTAAAAAAAAAAATTGGAGGTGTAAACTATTTCATAATTATTAAATTATACAATGTACTTTTTCCAGATAACATCTTTATCCTTTGTCTCCCTTTGAAGCATTTTTTTAATATATCTTGATATTATATACTAAAGAAAATACAGTCCAAAAGCTGATGTGAAAGGTTTTGACATATAAAATCAAATTATGTTAAGTCAACAGTCCTTAAAGTCAATAGACACGAGTTTGGATGTTGATAACAAAATACGTGACAGGCAAGTAAGTGTCAGCAAGTTGCGAGAAGACAAGTGAATTAACATCATTTTGCTAAATATTTTCAGTGTGGCCAAAATTAGTCTCAGCTGAGACTGCAAAATTATTTTTGTAAACTGGGATTGCACATTTATGTATGGGCTGCACTAGATATATAAAGATTTTGAATTGCTGTTATTATGGCATCACTAAATGTTCTTTCACTGAAGCTGCTTTTTGTCAAAAGTACTTAAAGTTTTTTTTTTTTTTGTGGAAAAACAACAAGATTTTATATAATTTTGTTAGGAGTTAAAATGCTACAGTTTTTAATTAGCAGTAATGAACGTTAGAATGAATAGGTGACATATACTTTGTGAAAGCTGCAGCTTGGATGGCTTCATCTTAGTTGTAGTTGATGCACATAACAGAGTCCTACCCCTGAATACACCAGATTATGTAGTTTGGGGTGGAAGGGGGAGGAATTATTTTTAAAACAGGATCTGCCGTTCTGTGCCAAAGGAAAATGCCCTACATCTGTCTCTGTCAGCAAAATTCAGGCTCAGCAGTTTGATATGTATTGTGGTTTAACCCCAGCCAGCAGCTAAGCACCACACAGCCACTTGGTTGCTCCCTGCCCAGTGGGATGGGGGAGAGAATCGGAAGGGTAAAAGTGAAAAAACTCGTGGGTTGAGATAAAGACAGTTTAATAGGGAAAGCAAAAGCCGCGCACGCAGGCAAAGCAAAACAAGGAATTCATTCACTACTTCCCAGCGGCAGGCAGGTGTTCAGCCATCTCCAGGGAAGCAGGGCTCCATCGTGTGTAACAGTTATTTGGGAAGACAAATGCCATTACTCCGAACGTCTTCCCCTTCCTTCTTCTTCCCCCAGCTTTATATGCTGAGCATGACATCATACGGTATGGAATATCCCTTTGGTCAGTGGGGTCAGCTGTCCCAGCTGTGTCCCCTCCCGATTTCTTGTGCACCTCCAGCCTCCTCGCTGGTGGGGTGGGGTGAGGAGCAGAAAAGGCCTTGACTCTGTTTAAGCACTGCTCAGCAGTAACTGAAACACCCCTATATTATCAACACTGTTTTCACCACAGATGCAAAACATAGCCCCATACTAGCTACTGTGAAGAAATTTAACTCTACCGTAGCAAAAACCAGTACAATATGACACTAATTTGCAGAGAGATTTATAAAGCTTCATAAATAGCAGAAAAATATGATTAGATAATACTTTTGTTGATTCAATTACAACTGAAGTTTAAAGACACTAAGAAAAAAATCAAATGGCCCAAGCTGGAATTAAGCTTTCTTAATGGAATGGGAAAAAAATTTAGCAGTGATGAAAAAGAAACAAAGAATTTCTCCTGTGATCAAGCAGGGAAACCATTTCTCAAGCTGTGAAGGATGTATTGCATTAAAAAATGGAATCCTGAACCACATGTCATTCTTGTTCAGGATTTAGATTTCATTTATAACTTTAGTGAAATGTTTTAAAATGATTTATTTTGGTTTCCACTGAACTTGCGTCTTTTCATACAAAATGGGTTATGCACTGGATCCTGCCTCATAAATGTACCCAGAATACTGTGAGGACTTTTTTGGTAGTGACATATTATGCTTTTATTCCCTTTAATGTGCAATGTCAGCAGCTCTCTGATGATGTCTGTTTTTAAGCTGAGCAAGGCAGGAGTTTCAAACTAATGTCCAGCATACAAATCGATTTGTAATATTGATAGTTCAGCCATATGTTACAGATATGACATGCCGCTTGCTACTTGGCTGCATTGGACAGTTTCCTGTGAGAGGCGAGGATACTCTATTGAAATCAATGGGGCATATGGTTGTAAACTTCAGCATGTGGCTTAGCACCAGTAAATCTTCATTCAAAATTCTCCAGCAGACAAGGATTTATTTAGAAAAAGATTTTAACTGCCATTATGTAAAGCTTGGCTTAGCTACTTATTTGAAGAAATTTTAATATATGTACATGCATGCACACAGAAGACATTTTTTTCTGTATTTTTCTGGCAAAAGCAATTTTTTAGATGCTATTTCAGGTTGAATGAAACATTTAATATCTGTAAAAATGCTGAAATACTCACTCGGTGAGAGAGGTCATGAAGAAAATGAGTACTGAGTGCCTATCAGTGGGTAGGGAAGTTATTTAGAAAGTTGAATACCTGTATTTCAGCCCTAGCAGTAACAAATATTCAAATACCATATGATATTTGGTCCTGTCATTCCAAGAAGTACAAGTTGTTTTGCTCAACCTAAGTCAGATTGCTTTTTCCCATTCTTAACCAATAAAAATCAGCTGTTTGACCAGGGATACTGGATTACAATATAAGCCTAAGTATTACGTACTCCTACCCTACACCTTCGAGTCTAAAGCAAAAGTGAAGAGAATTTGATGTGGCTGTTGCTTTTAAAAAGCTCATGTCTGATACACGTCTTTAAGCTAGTAGCTTCCCAGTGAATATGAAACTGAATGAAAAATGGTCTTGTGAATCCCTAACACTTGTGTCCTTCTTAAGATTGTTTTCTGGGTTTTTATTCTTTTGTTTTGTGTTTGTTGGGGTTTTTTTGGTTTGTGAGGGTTTTTTTGTTTGTGGGCTTGTTGGGTTTTTTTTGGTGTTTTTTTTTTTGTTTTGGTTTTTTTTTTTTTTAGAGAGAGGGAGAACAGAAAGGAGGAAAGGAGAAGCTGTTTAGCTGGTTTTTAGTTCCATTCATGTATTCTTTATAATTTGAGCCATTAATCAATTATGGAATTTCTTGGATATGAATGCTTGAGCAAGATGATACAAAAGGCCTTTGTAGACTTTTCTGTTGAGAGACTGCATAAAGGCAGAAGTGCACTGACATGCTTGTTCTGATGTTTAACTGACAAATATTTTGAGTAACTGTCTATGAAGAAACACTTCCTTTATGAATACAGATCAAGGAACACAGATTTAAGAAAGAAAGAATAGAGGTTTAATATGAAAATTATTTGGAAATGTGTTTACTAGTTAGGACTTAAGGGTAAAGAAAACTTTTTTGCTATTTGAGGTTATTTTATGCTTCGCAAAGTTAGTTAATTTATTGACACTCATGTATAAGTGTATCTCTGTGGTGTAATAACAAAGTAATAAAATCAGTATATTTACAAAGGGGTAAGAAGGATACCCTTAATGGCATCTGTAGGCAAGCAGAGAGAAGCAACTGGATCTGAAGGGCCTTATTTGCAAACATGTTCTTCCCTGGTTTGAAGTGATTTGAAGTTAAGTCAAATATAGTATTTGCTGGAAGTTATATTGACGGAGACAGTTGTCTACCAGTCATATTAAGAATTATTCTTAGCAGTGTAAGGATTGTTCTTAATAGTGCCTCTCTATACTATGATAGTGTCAAAGAGCCTTGGACTGAGACGGTGGAAGGGGAGAAACTCGTCTTTGAGTTGCAGGTTTGGGATCTTGTGTGTCACTGTTTCCTCTGAGGGCTTACTGCAAGTGGTAAGAGTCAAATCATGATGGAGCAGCATGGGCCACTTTTCTGAGGCTACTGGGGCTACAGCAGCTATTCCTTCCTGGTAGGGGATTACTTAGCTAGCAATAGACCTGTGCTCGTTTGTGCTGGAAAAGCTCTCCAGAAACCTCCAACACCTGGAGTCCTTCAAGCCTGCAAAATGAACTATGATTGCTGTATAACCACTATTAGAAAGAAGTATCTGATTACCCTGACAGCTGCTCAAAGTGGTAGGAAAGTGACCAGGATTTTTCCATTATGTAAGTACTCTGAGAGACCATCTGTAACATCATTACTGTTGATTGTGGTGATTTCCAGAGTTGCTGTTTTATTGTCATTTGCTTTTTCTTTCGGAAGTATAGTGAATATTTAAACATGAACTGACTTAGCATTTGAAAATGTGGAGGTATTTCTCACGAGAGGGAGTCTAGCTGGTGTGGTTTATTTCTCCAGTTTTCTGACTGTATCCTTAGAGGGACGGTAGTATCAGTGGTTAGGAGCATCTAAACATTGAACTTTTATCTGGGCTCTGGAGAAGATTAGTGCGTAGGGATTAATGCAGTTGGAATTGTATGTAGGAAAAAGGGGTTGTTTTGGAGAGGGTAGGTAGGCTGAAGACTCTTCTTCCTGGTTGAGTCCTTACTCTGAGCCTGTATGTGTTTCAATCAATGATGTTTTTAATAACATTTAACTGTTGGCTGCTGCTGCCTCAGCAAACTCAACAATGAAATATCCCATCAGAGCTGGGCAAAACACCAGCACAAACTTATCTGTGGTTTTGTCAGGAAATGAATTAATGGGACCTGAACTTTCTTTAAAAGCTGAGCGGTTTCCTGTTTCACAAGCCGATGAAGATACTACCCATCCTTATTCTACTTGGGTAGAAACAGTTACATTGCAGTAGGGTTGCAGGAGGCATCAAATGAAGACTCAGTAGAGCTAGGTGCTACTCCTTAATAAGAAAACAAAAAACTTGGTCTTTCATCATAACCGGTCTAATATAACCCAGTTCAATTGCTTGCAGAGGAAATCCTAGTTGTCTGTTCTAGTTGTCTGCAAGAAATATGTTTACATACTGCTCGTATAGCAACTAAGCTTACTGCTTGGTAGGACAACTGTATTCTGTAAGACTCTCTTCATTAAAATGGTTGGCTCAGTCCCTTTTCCTCTTGGAAAGGCCATGACCTTTCCATGAAAAATATATCCACAATATATCTGGGAATCTTTGCCCAGAATATTCTCATGTTCTCTGCAGTCAGAAGAGGGGTAGTCATTTGTTTTCTAATTAGAAAATGAAAATACAGACATGTAACTTAGAAATGTGAAGAGATTTTCTTAGATGCCATCTGTCCTTTGAAGAAAAGGAAAAGAAGAATATCCGGTGGGATTTACCGGTGACTTTTTCTTTATATTATTCCGTAAGTCCAAGTGCTTACAAATAAAATACACTGAGAGGTAACAACATCCAGAGGGAAACAATGATTATAGATTTCCAGAAGAAAGATTTCTGCTTCTAGCAAAGTCGGGATCATGTCATTGGCTGATGAAAAATACTCATAATTTGAATTTTATCTTTAGAAGATACCCCCCCCCCCAAAGCCCAACCCCCTTCCAGTTGCATCTTTTATACAAATAATAGAGAGTGTAGAAGTGTCTCTAATAATGTATAAAATTATACATTTATTAATTCAAAAGAATCATTTAACTATTCCAAGTGTTAGGAGTATATAGGAAGTGATCACATAACTGTTAGTCTTTTAAACAAAATCATTTTCATGGCAGGCAAGAGAGACTAACTTTATAGCTTTGCTCTATTCATGTCCTCTAATGTTCAACAGAAAAATAAAAACAAATAATTATTCACTCAGTCATGTAAGTATCATCAAACTGATCTTCTGCAGAAAGTGACTGAATTACATGTTGCTTATTTGAACGCATTTTTGCCTGTCACAAAGCAGGGTAGAAAAAAAATAATCCTGAAAAGTTGAAATCTCTCCTTACCTTGACAAACACAAGCTAAACCAAGAGCTCCAGGTTATTTTTCAGTAAATATTAACATATAAAACATTCAGAAAAGTTTTTTTTTTTTTTTTTTAACCTAGTCGCTTCTCCACAAAACTTCCTTTAAACCTTGAGGGTTCAAACATTTAACTGTGTGTCAGAAAACTTGTGTGACGGTGACTGACTCCACTTATTTCCTGTTCCCTTTGATATCAGATATAATCCTGTAGACTTTCTATGAAAAAACATCTTAGTCGTCTTTGATTCTTTGGTATGCTGGACCTTTATGTCAGAAAGCTGTGGCACTGGGCTCCAGGACTGCTATTTTTAGTCTCTCAATATGTTTGGATGAGGAAAATCATCATCTTGAAATTATCTGTAGGGGTTTGAGCTAAGGAAAGATGCAATGTAAAGTGTTAGTTTACATTTCCCATCATAGAGAGCATAGTTACAAATGTCTGTGAAAACACCACTAAGGAAGGAAAAGAAACCAAGTTTAAAGTAGTCAATCAAGATGAAGTGATCATAGTCTCTCCCATTGGTTGGGGATCCTGGCCTGATTTTTTTTTTTTTTATGAGATCCTGCTTACTCACATCATATCCTGTATCTTGGGTTGTCCTCCTCAGAGAGAGCACCTATTGGCAAAGTATATATTTTCTGTCCAATCCACTCGGATCCAATTTTCTTCCGCTCCTCTTCTTTTCCTCCAATTTATTTTGCCTCTAATTCATTCAGGCAAAAGAGCAGTGTCAAAACTGACTAAATCAAGGACAGATTCACCTTTTTGAATACATAGATATTCTGCTGGCAGATTGGTCTCTTTGGCCTATTGATGCTTTCCCACTTTAGCAAAGGTAACCCCCCAGATCTCCATCATCAAAGTGATGAAGTGCTCCATTCACACAACTTTCTTGCATGAACTTGCTTACTAACAAATACTATTGCTAAAAACACTGCAGTGAATTTAGGGTATTAGGCACTATTACTAATACTTGCTCTGAGATATGATCTGTTTACAGTCAATCACTGTAGAGTGATAATAGGATTTAGACTGACATTCAAAACACTTTTTTTGAGGAATATCTTAATAGCAGTGAAAACATATTAGCCAACAGTATTTAAATGTTGAAGCTTAGCTGCATAGAAGCAGAATTACTATATATCTGTGTACACCTGAAGACTTGCATACAATATATTAAATGGGGAAACTAATTGCTTAGCTTCCATTATTAGTATTTTTGCAGTGAACCTCATGGAAAAATTATGCCTAGAATTTTTGTCTCTATGTAGAATTTAGCTAATTAACTAAACTAAATGTCTATGCTAAGTGACTTGCCTCTAATTTACTGCAAAATCTGAAACGCTTTTATTGGGTTCCAGGGCATTTCACTCGTGGCACTTTAGTTTAGCAAGAGCACCTCTGAGTTTCTGTATAAATTCTGAAAGCCATACTGTAAACAATATGTTATTGTCTCTTTGTTGTACACCTGCATGCATTTCATTTACCTGTCCCTATTCTCTTTAGTTTTGCATTGCAAACAAGCTACAGCTGCACTCCTCATAAGCTGGTGTTATAAAGAGACACTTAAGAAGCATTTATGGATTCATAAAATGATTAAATATTTTAATACAGCTGCCTCAATATATCTAAAATCTGTAGTATGTATGGCTGTGTAGTAAGGTGTTAGCACAGTTTCTAAAGAATTAGTTGTTAGAATCAGTTTCCCTATTACCTTTGACAGAAGATACATGTTTATGATTCACTAAGCTGGAAATCTATGTAACACACTACATGCCTTAAAGCATATCACGAAGGTGCAGTTCACATGAGAACAAGCAGAGAGGAATCTTAAGGTACTACCACCAAAAATTCTTCTCCTATTCACATTCCATTATTGAAAAGGAGATATGGTTTTTTTGGTTGTTGGGTTTTGAAGACTTTCTAAAATTTTCTCTAAAGAGAACTCTGTCCTGGTATTCTTCTTTTTGCATTTCTACATGCCGTACTATGACTCACACTCAAGATTTGGTGGCTTCTGTCACTTTATCAGGTCTGTGGAGCATTTGAATGGAAAAGGTTTCTTGGGCTAGGCTGCAGAAAAGATTGCAGATATGGAAATTGCCATTTGAACAGCACGTAAGCAGTTAAATCCAAAATTGTGGTCCTGGAAACCCTGCTGAGCTATTGCCTAATCCCAAAGGGATCTAAACTGTGAATGGACCCTAATTTCAACTTCAAGGAAAAACTCCTTGCATCTTGACAGTAATGTCTGTTTTCATGTCCAACTCATGTTTAGGACCAGCTGGTCTTAAGAAAATTTTGTCTACTAAAGTTTCCTGATGACTCAGTCAGGAAAAAACACCTGAGTGTGCTTCTCAGACCTATGTAGAACTGAGTTCCCTGTAAAATGCAGTAGTGGTCAACACTTAGTTTTGAAATCTCCTCTTCTCCTGTCCCTTTGCTCTTACGAAATGCACCCAAGAGAAAGGAGATGTTTCACATCTAACAATCTGGCTGTTTTTTAAAATGCATAGGTGATCTTTGGAAAAGGGACAGAAATTGAGGTTTCACTGCTACTGATTTTTGTTTTATTATTATTTTTTTACTTCATGGATGTGTCTATGAAGTGCAAAAAAGACAAATAGAGTCAACAGTGCTGCAAATTTCAGCTTTGTACTGTAATCTTTCCTACTAATTTTAGTTTACTTCAGTGTTACCTTAAAGTTTTAAAAAACCTTCAGTGTGTGCAGGAAGAATAAAAATTAGCAAAGCGAGGCACCCCAAAAACTAGCACGTCATAATTACTTCAGCTTCATTGTGTTAAGTGCAATATACCTTTTATAGTTAATTATATAGCCACTCTTTTTTCTTCTGGAATCTTTGCTTTATTATTCAGGATATCAGTTGAACAGGACTCTCTAAATGAAAAAAGGGAAAGCCAGTCACTATTTTAGTTTGGTTTCATCTTGAAATGTGTGGTTTGAGGTTTTGACTTATAAATCATCCATATCTTGCTCTAAATACAAAATATTAATTTCCTCAAAAACCCTTTTCTGGGTTTCTCAGCAGTATAGCACCTGAGTGCTTCACAAGCAAGATTTGATGAATTTATATTGCTAAAGTCCTCTGAGTGAGGTATGTGATTTATACCCTGCAATGTGATTTATACCCTGCAAAGGGAGAAGACGACTACAGCTCCCACTGATTTCAGCTGCAACTGTGAACTGTCTGTGTTTTAACAGATCAGACCTTCAGACTGCATTTAAGGTTCCCATAAAACAAGAACACATAAATTCTGGCTGCCTCTCAAGAGCATGCTTTGAAACTATTGGATTACTGGAGAGAAGCAGCCAGGTGAGAATCCAGTTTTTCAGCACATCCGACCATCCTCACCTTTAAAGGTGATACCAAGCCTTTGTTAATACCCTTTATTACTATAGGGGTGTTACAGACAAATGCACCTCCATAGACCTTGCAGCTCATTTATTATATTCTCTGATAAGAGGGGATTCTCTCAGAGTGGAATGGGATCACATAGTTAATGCTTATGCAGGGCTGATGTAAAGTGCTAAGGTACAAAGATAATTGTGAATCTGACTTTTCTCAACTGTTGAACTCACAACCTCAAAACATTTGTGTCTTGCTGCCACCTACATATAATTTCCTAATCCCTTTGTGATTCACAACTTTTTACTTATAGAAAATAATTATTTCTTTAAATTCTATTCCAAAGAGTTCTATTTCATCACCATTTTTTCTAGTGCTATCATAATGTTTTTAGTCAAGTAATTTTTCTACTAAAAATACAGCTCAGGACTGAATAAAAGTTCCCATAGAATTGGGTTGAATTCAGAATACATTTTGGTCCCATAAATAGGAGAGGAAACAGTTTGGAAAGTTTTTTCATTATTTTCCCTAAAGTAAAAATGATCAGGGTTTTTTCCAACTTAAAAAGAAGATTAATTAATATTAAAAACCTAGTATTTCTTAGTGTGGAGGCTTTAGTCCAAACTGATATAAAATATCCTGTATTTAGTCAAACAAAATCCTTGTTTTGGCAAAATGATGTTGTTTCTATTTTTCTTCATTGAGGAAAAAAATCCAAACCAACAAAAATTCCCAACTCCAAGTAATTTCCTCAGTTCTTGCTCCCACCTTTTTTCACTCTCCTTTTTTTTTTCCCCAAGCTGTCCTCTACTGCTTGATTCTACACTTGCTTGTCCCAGTCTGATGATCTGCTCTTGTCCTTGCTCCTTCATGCTCTGATTCCTGCCTCAGTTCTTCCTCTCTAGACATGTTATCATTATGGATAGTCATCAAATTATCTCATAGCAGCTGGAGTCCAGAAGTGCCTGGGAGAATCTAGGGGAGAAAAAGCATCTCCCTTCCCTTAGTAGAAACCATCTTTAACTTCCTCATGGAGTACAAGGAATACAGTGAATTATTATGCAATGCTTGTGCATGCCCTGCACAGTACGGGAATATAGTCAGGGAAAACAAGTCTTTGCAGAATTTAACCACTAAATTCTGACGCACGTTACTTTAGCATATGCAACCTTAATTTTTATAGATTTATAATACAGAAAGATCTTTAGGAAATCTGGAAAAGGCAGATCTCCAACTCTAGTCAGTCTTCTTTTCAAGTTTCATATTCTGCTGCAAACTTTGGGACTTCTGCTGCAGACTTTGGGACATCTGTGTGAAGTGGCTCTAAGAGTTTAACAGGACATAAAAACATATTTCTTTCTGACTTTGTTCTTAGAAATGATTGAGCCTTTTTTGCCTGAGAGTTGCCTAAAATGTTTCATCTGGGACATACAGCTTGCACAATTTTTTTATTGGTTTAATTTTTGCCAAAATTAATTGTAACTAAATGAAAAAAAATTAAAATGAGCAATACTTGGCAGAGAAATTCTTTTCTGATGACTTTAAAAGCCAGGCACACTTTCACTCAACACAATGATAGGACCATTTGAGTGCTTCCCCTAGGAGAAAATTCCTGTAGTAGTTTACCTCTCTTGAGCTGAAAAAGAAACTGTATGAAGACTCCAGTTACAGAAGGAGCTCTGGATCCAAGAGAATCTAGCCAGGAGTTACACATTTACAAGAAACCAGGCTTCACTAGCTAGTATAACAACCTCCAGTGTCCTTTCTTTTTTCCCCTCTTTTTTTCTTTTTCTTTCTTTTTTTTTCTTCCCCTGCACTAGTCTCTTGTTTCAGTCATCTTGCAGTCTAGTTGCAGGTATACTAACAATGTAAATTACATTTCCATGCTTCATGTGGCAGTTTTGCCTTTGGATAGTCGCTATACTATTTTCTAAGCAGTTGATGAATTTAAGCAGCCTACTGTATTCACTGAAAACAATGAGGTTTCACTAGCGTGGTTGTAAGCAGAATTTGACTGATAAAATGGTCTTTTTCTTCTCTGCAGTATTGCTTGCGTCTGCTGGTGACAGAGTTGCTTGTTTTATCTCAGTGCTTTTATCTGTTCTACTCTCCAGTAAGACCCCTCTTCCAAATGGCTCCGTGCTTCCAGGCGTATTTTAATAATTCATCACAAAAAGCTAGAGTAAGCAAGATAAATAACACAGTATGATCTATGGCTGCACCTCAAAGGCAGGAAGCACAAATCGTGTTTAACCACATAAACATCAAGCTCTCATCTCACTTTACAGACAGGCAGTGGTACACTTGATATAAAACCACCGGATTTATAAGTACCTGAGTTTTATACCAAAAAAAAAAAGGAGAGATGGGTGGGAAAGTTCACAAAACAGATGGTAATTATTTAAAAATTATTTAAAAAGAACATTATTCAAAAATATAAAGGTGCATTCACGTGCATAACAGTTTTTCAAAAAAGTATTAATATAAAACCAGCTAAATACATCAGTGGTAAATGTCAGCTCTATTTCTCTTATACTGTATTTTTTGGCTTTCTGTGAAGAAAAACCTCAATAGTTATTCAAGTTCTTTGTTAAAACTGAGGTCTTCGCATATTATTCAGGGTTATTTTAGTAGAACTCTCTAATAAAAATATACCTGACCATGCAATTACTTGATAGTTGACTTCTCTTCTTTGTCCTCCCTTCCTCTCTATTTGCTTCCTAGTCCCTATTCTTCCACCTTCCCAACCTCTTCAAATCCTTAGCAAATTCCTACTTCTATACCTGTCCCCACATCTCCTAGCTCTTCCTCTAAACGTTCCTTGGCGATATAGAGAATCTACCCACTCATCATATTTCTAAATATTTCTTGAAATAGTTGATAAACCATTCACAGTGTTCACTGTATGCTCCCTGGTTTTTGTGATCCAAGGGACAGCAAACAAGAGCTCAACATCCCCAAATACTGGGCAGTTGGGCAGTGAAGATATAAAATGTTGAAAGAGGGCAGGTTTTTTGGGATACCAAGTGGAAAAAAGAGTAGAAGCTTATAATGTTCATAATAGCATTAGCTTCTGCTCTTTGCCTTCTGTTCCAGCTTATGGATAAGGGAAGATTAGGCAACCATGGGGAGAGCAGGGAGATAAGGTTCACTGTGCAGACGCCAGGGAACAAACTCTGGCTGTGATACAGATGCTCCAGGAGATGTGCCAGCAATGTCCAATCCAATAGCCCCATGGACCTTTAAGCTCGCCGGCTTTTCTAGCGCTTTTCTGCTTTCTTGGAGACCTGCAGAAACGATTCCATTCTCTACAATTCATCACCAATCTAATGCTATGTCTTAAAAGAAACCTTTAACTTAGATATTTGTGTACAGCAAGTTTGCATTCTGATAAACTTTCCGTCTTCAACTTATGCTTTTCCTTTGGCCCCAAGTGCATTATTTGCACCTTTCTCTTCACATCCTATTTTTTTTTCCCTAATCCTTTTAGTCTTATGAAGTGTCCCACTCATTTGTGTAGCAGATCAGAATCTAAGTCATTGGCTCAAGATATGGGGATGATCAAATGGTTGGGTTTATGCATTTTTAAATAAGAACGATAGTGTAGGTAGATAAAGCTTTCATTCACCAGGATTCTTGATCTCTTTACCAACAAATTCACCAACTGCAAATTGTGCAGAAAACATCTGATACCTGTGAACCCTCGCACACTAACAATTGAGAAGGTTTCATGTAATTGAAATAATCCTAGGTATATTAGTTAAACAGAATGAATTTGGACAGCACCCAGAGGGGTTAATGCAGTGTGAATGTTTCCAACACTTTTTTTATACTTTAGTGATCTTACTTGAGAGAGCCAAGTATTCTTGTTAATCAGTAACCATATAATGTACGGTATTAATAATGTAACTAACAAATCATCGCTGAAGGAAGTACTTAAAAATACACTGTATTTGACAGTGGTTAATGTGAGTGTGTCTCTTGTCTGTCTTTGTCATCTTTTCTGTGCTCTTTTTAGGACAAAATGTTGGTTATTGCCATGTTAGAGCTTTGTTGCGAATGAATGATTTAGAGGCCGCCCAAAGACACGACCCATCCTCCTGTCTGTCCTTCTCCATCTGCAAAATGAAATGCACAAACTCGTGAAAGGACTTGTTACAGAGGAACAGAAGGGCATTGCATTTCTGACAAATTGTGCTTGGTGTGGGAAGAAATCTGCCTTGTATTTTATGCAGTAGCTAAATTATTTCCCTGATCTGTTTCAGATACTTAAGTGCTGCCTATAATGTATACTACTGGAATTAGACAGCAGGTGTTTGCTTCAGGTAGTCATAAAGTCTTTTAAAAGGCTTTGAAATGTCAGTATCAGTTAAAAAGTCTTGGTGGGAAGTTAGCCACTGTGGAGACTTTATGGAAATTTTCAATTCAGTGCTTTTCTTCAATGAATTATATCAAATTTTCATTCATCTATGATGGAAGATAGTCAACTGGATGCCTCCAAGAATAAGATTCTTCTGAAGCCCATATGCACAGGAATTATGCTGTTATTCCCTTTTAGGCCATTGTTAGTTTTGTCAGACTTGTAATTTCCTGCAGGCATTACATACCTGCCAAGAATTCTGCTTGAAGAAAAACCATCCTGTATTTGCATTTTTTCTTCTCTTCCCCTGACAAGCCTTTCCTAAATTTCCTATGATTTCCATTGACCCTATTCTAATCATCTTTACTCCCTTGCTTCTAAGGAAAGATCTTAGCTTTTCAACCACCTGAATAATCAGTGAGAGAATGAATGTGTTATATTGTGTGTGTAAATATCCAGTTAAAACTAGAGTTAGGGACAAACATTGTCTCAATGGAAGAAAAAAAACCTCTTTGTTTTTACCTCAAAGGGACATAAGAAAGAAGGTGCTTTAGACTATTCTGTTGGAACTTTTGGAAATTTGCAAAGAGGTTTTCTTAGAGCACAAAAAAGGAGCAAGCACTGTGAGAAATATTCCCAGCAGGCATTAGGGCTATCTCGTGCACTTCTGTAAAGATATTTCAGTCTGTTTCTTCTCGTTTTCATCATCTCACGCCATGTAGTGACTGAAGGCCTGCATCTATGTCTTAACATGTTTACACACTATTTTTAGAAGTCTAATAAAGAAGATAATGATGGGAAAAAAACAGATGTCTGTCCCCAGATGTTTACAGCTCCTTTTTGTGAGAGTTAATCACCAGAGAGGTAGCAGAATGCAGTGCTGATGTTTTACACATAAACTGCTGCACAGTGCGTGTTTCTGCAAGAAATAGAAGCAAGAATATTTTGCTCATTAGTCTAGCACTCCAGTGCAACAACACGTAAGGTTACAAACAAAGAAAAATCAGTTTTGTTCCAATCCAGACCCTCTGCAATTCTACAAATTACATTTGGAGAAACAATAATACATAAATTTAACTGTCAGCTGATTGTATGGAGTTGATACTAGATGATATCAATTTTATTTAACAATTTTGTTGAACTATTTTGCTACATCTAACAGTCTATTGGGGTTTTGCATTGCAATTTTTCATTCATTTTAAAGGACTAGTATTTCTTTAAAACAAACACACACAAAACACTGTCAGGTTAACTTCAGCAATCCACATATATTACACTGTAAACACTCTTTTTAGTGACCTGGTTTTCATTTTGCCTTTAAGATTTCAGTTTCAAGGCAGCCTGTTTCTTGTTAATAGATTGATTAAAGTATGTCCTGCATATCATACAGTACTGTTACTGTCTTGAACTCTGTATTATTTAATTTAGTTATCACTTGCAGGCAGAGAGGATATAAATATCAGCAATAAGACTTCATGCTACTTTTGTGAATAAACAATAATTTTTGTGGCTTTACTTCCTAAAATCATCATTGACTGTCCTTCATGTGCATTCCTGTTTACTGACAGTTAGGGTAGGACTTGATGCAAAAGGCTGATTCAACACTGACAAAGCGGTGAATCACCTTTTCTAGGTGCTTATGTCTTTCATTTGCTGTAGAAGAGCTGAGACAACCAACCTGAATTGGACATTCGACTTTCAGTCGTCTAAAGTCCAGTGAAACACCTCCGAGGCACAGTGTATGACTTGCATTCTCATGGCTTTTCAGACTTTTTGTTTCAAAGTTGGTCCATTCTATGTGGTCCTTGAGAATTTGGCTACCAAGAGGAGATTTGTTTAAAAGTTGCTTGAAAGTGTCCAGTCTGGTGGAAATAAGTATGAGTAAGGAGTGTGGGTGAAATGGGTGAAGGTGCACAGACCACACAGCTGGTCTCCTGGCTGGGCTGTTTTAGAGTCTGTCTCACAGAGACATTATTTGTGATAGGTAGCAATGCACACACAACTTAAGTGACATGTAAATTCCTTTCTCTTCTCCTTTTCTCTTCTCTTCTCTTCTCTTCTCTTCATTTGTTTTTGATAGTGATATTGATGACGTGATTTTTATGAGTTTCAGCTATTGTGCTGGCATGATTTTTTTCAAGGAGTCTGATTTATGTACAGTATTTGATGAATTTTCTTTTTCTCCAAGGTCCTTACATCAGAAAGAAAATTGATGTGTCCAAGCTGGCAGAAATCATGATATTTGCCTAAAAAAAGAGGACAATTTTTAAAGATCAAGAAATCAACACTACAGCTCTTCTGTGACAATTGTGGTAAGCAAAATATTGATGACTATGTTCTTTCTTTTTATTTCTGGTCAATTTCTTTCATATTATCACTCACTTACATTTTATGCAGATAGTGCCAAACATGAAAGGCTATTACTAACATGGCGAAAAATGTTTCTCTATTTAGTACCTTCCAAGAGATTGATTGGAATGTCTCTCTACTTTGTTAAAGGGAATGATAACAACGTTTCTGATGCTGAAATTAGTTTCGGAACAATTTTCAAGCACTTTTTAGAATGTCTTATTATCATCTCTCTAATTGTGCTTCTACATTTCTTGGATGAAATGTCAAGTGAGGTTTTATTATACGTATTTGTTCATGTTGTAAATCTTTGTTGATTATTTTACTTGTTTATTTGATGGTCAGACCATTGAAAAAAGAAAAAAGACATGAATTCTGGTCTATTTTACTATGTTTTTATTACTTTATCACACTAATTGCAAAGGGATAAATCTACTTTATTGTTTTTCAAAAGGTTAATGTAACCATTAATCTCTCTTAAATTTATGCTACACACAATATCTGCTTTGCTGCGTATCCATCACAGAACCAAAGTTTTGTAAATTTGATCAAAACCAAACAAATTCTTTTTCCTCCCAAAAACCCTTGTCTGCCTGGAAACTGGTAACTCTATTTTGTTATAATCCTTTTAGTGTTTTCAGCAAATTAGCTAGCAGGCACAGTAAGAGTATCTAGATGACGGAGTAACTAGATATGCATATTTCCTTCTTTATCAGCCATAGTGCAGTTTAAAGCTATGCTAGCAGTGAAGCTACTTCAGTGGAAGCAGTTTTTAATCTGTAGAATTGACTGTTGATATTTCTTTAAAGGCAGAAACAGGACTTTTATTTTTCTTCATTAATAATGATGTCTTGGAGGAAAAAAGACTTTGCTATGTGGAACTTTGGCAGGTGCCAGATCCCAGACACCAGAAACCCTCAGAGAAGGCTTTTTAGGGTGTATGGTCCATTTTAATCTATGGGCAGCCAGCTCTGTTTCCTAGATATGAAAAAGGCTGTGAGTCATTTGATATTATCTATTGCCCATATAGGAAAGCTAAAGCAATAGGTGGTGAGAAGATCTGGAGCCACCCTGTAGCTATATAATGGGTGCTACCTGTAGAATGGTTGTTTACTGTAGGAGTGTATTTAGTATGGCTTAGATATTTTAATGGAAAATCCCTCAGTAAGTGCTTAAGATGTGTAAAAGACAAGGTCACAAGCAGCAAAAAAAAGTCCCCATGGATCGCCAAAGTAGCTGTTGTGAATTTAGAAGGGAGGACACTCTCCAAAGAGGTGGGTAATTGGTGCAGATACTCTGCAAGGTGTAATGCAGAGCTGTGTGTTGCCTCACGGATGTGACAGCTTTGGGGCAGAGTGCAGTTTAATCATGGCTGCATGCAGTAGCCTCATGTTTATGAACTCTGCTGGGAGGACTTTACCAGCATGTCTGCTTTTCTATTTGTGTACAGCTGAAATCCTTTGGACCCCAGCTGGCTCATTGTCAAACCAGCACAGATGCTTTCTTATCTTACTTTCCAGCAGTAGCGTTGTGCTTAAATCATCTACTCTGTAGACAAGACTTGTAACATTGACAGTAAAAAACCTGATCTAGTCTTGCTTAGGTAACCACTGGGAATGGCAAGGCAGATGTGTACATTGCTTGTTTTACAGTCCTTTTTCCTCCCTAAGTATTCTGTTTTTACTTTTCTTTGTTTTACTTTAACCACAAGCTTTTGGAAAGAAGAATCACAAATACTTAAATCTGGTCAAATATGTTTTCATCTAGTTCAGGCTTGTTAAAGGAGTGGGAGAATTGCAAAAATTGTAGGAATACTAAGCCCAGGAAGGAGACAGTAGCACAATTAGATCTATAACTGACAGATGGTACCAGCCAAAAAAATATTGTTCAGGTTTTCCTACTAGAAAGCTCAGCTGGCAAAGCATACTGAAGAACCAGAGACAAGGTTAAATACAGTGTCTGCCACTCAGTTTTGGAAGGCACATCAGTATCTGATCTGGGTTGTTGGACTTGCTTGTCAGTTTACAAAAACAGCCTAGAAAGTGCAGTATATTTTACTGTAGTTGTAGCTTAATTAAAGATAATGAAAAGATTCAGATACTTAGTTATCTTCCTAGCAAGAGCCATGTGTATGACACTGAGCAAAAGATTCAAAACTTCAGGCTCCTTTCCAAATTAAGCTTATTATATTATCTTCCTTTCCAAGTTAAAAATAAGAGGGATCATTCCTATTCTTTTCTGCATTTTATTTCCTTTGCAAGCATAGTAAGCATAATATGCCTGCTTATCCATAAGCACAAAAGGGAGGACATGCTGTCAGCATTTTCAGCCTTATTTATTCCCAAGAATGTCACAGGGATTACAGAACTAAGTAAATGTATGCTATTAGGAGTAAACGTTTCACAGCCTGCAAGGAAATACTAATTTTTCTTCAACTGCTTTCTCTTCTTGCTAGTCCTCCACAACGGACTCAGTTATGACTAATTCTTCATCTTAGCTACCTACTCATTGCCCTCTGTATTTCATTCAAAATCCCAAGGGTGGCTTGGAAAGGCTAGATCCAGAGTTGCTCAAGATTCACCCCGGAAAATTTAAAAAGAAACAGAAAAGATATCTACTATCCAACATGTTTTATTCTCTGAAGGGGCCGCTTTCCGATCCATGAGTTGTTTTTCTTTCTCTTTCAAACAGAGGAAGTCCTTAAGCTCAAAATGTATTTTTAGTTTCATCGTGCAGTGCAACAGATCCAGACCATTGAATGCCTCTGCAAGTCTTCAGCCTATGCCCCAAGCTGCAAGACAAATTGCAACAAGAAAGCATTAGGAAACAGTGATCAACTTCAGGCAGGATACTTAACCTTTCAATAACTTCTCAGTTATATACAGAAAAGAGGAAAGAGATTATTTATGGCAGTATGAGATCCTAATATGAAAGAATCCTAAGATTTTTCATCACCCTTACTAATCTTATTGGAAATAAATTAAAAAAAAAAAAAAAAAAAAAAGGCACTAAGGGCATTTCCCCTCTGGAAGAAATGTAAGCCAGGATTTGATGATGCTTGATATCCCGGACTCTCAAGGGTCTCCTTCACAGACAGAAAACATTTGAATGAATGGGCATTGTAGGGTCTTCCAGTTAACTCAAGCCACTTGAAAATGAACAGCAAAAGGACAAAGATTTGCAGATTGGCTATGAAGCCTTAAACACCAGGAAAACTGACCCAAAAAATCCTCTCATTCTTAACTGTTAGTCTTTTTGGTGGTTTTCCTTACTTTTAATTTCCTCTCTAAATAAAAAGCTTTGATGAAGAGGAATGAAGGCACAGACTTGAAGATAGTTTGCCTGATGGTATAACAATCAAGTTATATCTTTAATAAAGTGACAGTCAGCAGATGCACTGAAGATCAGTTGACCATATGGCAAAAATACTTCACAGCCGTATTGTGCTGCACTGCAGAGAAAATGGTCAGGGACTGGCTGTTGTAGAAGGAAGATGAACGCTTCTGTTGTAGAAGGAAGATGAACGTTGGCCAAAAACCCCAATGGTTTTCTCTTTTCACCTGAAAGAGTTAGAGGAAATATATGCTCCTTTCTAAGACTAGGTGACTAATTCTGATACTGACTTTTTAAAATTTACTTTTTATTTTTATGCTACTGTGGACATTCTGACCACTTCTAAAATTTGAAATTGATTTTACAATTCAGTAATGGAGAATCCTTAATTTTTTTAATTGAACAAAAGAAGTTCTCAGTACAGGAAAAGTATTGCCAGCCCAGCTCTACTCATGGTGCTTTTGGATTGCTCCTGGAGATGTTATTTGGATGAAAGCTCCTGTCAGACTCGATAAAATGACTGACAAGGCCAAATTGGCATGCATTAAGGGAAATGACAGGAGAAAAGATTAATCATGCCTGTACCAATAGACTCAAGCTATTTTGGTGATCACACTGCCATCCTGTGTGTGTCAGAAAGGCTTCACTTTCATCTCTGTAGAAAAAGCTATGAGGCAAAAAAGCAATTGGCCTTGATTACATGCTGAGGAGAGGCAAGAGAGAAAAGTAAAGTTTTCTTGGCACTGATAGGATAACTGTTCATACTAATACACTGCTGTGTCTCACAAAACAAAAGGGAAGCTAGTAGTAAAATGGAGGAATGAATTCTTTAGCATGGAGAAACTTGGAAGTACACACCCTCGTCCTTACCCCTGACCCAGTTCAGTAAGAAAAACAGTCAGTGGAAAGTGTGGAATAGTGTTAGATGAACAAAAACTATCTGAGTAACCATCAGGCTACTGTAATATAATGACTATACTATTACTATGACTGATATTAAATATAAGCTGCTAATTAAGGAAAGGTAAGTCCAGCCCTTTTTCATAATTCCGAGTGGTTCCATTGAACATCTGCCATGAAGAATTTGGGTTTGTCCATAGCCACAGCCTTTGCTGGAGGCTGCAGAAACTCACTACTGAGAATTTTTGAATGGCACTGTTGGCAAGAACTTAGCTTCTTGGGGTAATATTGGAAATACAAGAGTCTGGCTTGCAGATAAAACTTCTGAGTGTCTTCCTCTGTCATATTGACTTGTTAAAATCTTAATGTGCAGGATAGTCACGACAGCAGCATTATCCTGAGAAGCTGAAGGCTGTCAACCACGTTATAACACAGCTTTGGAAGCAGATTTTATTCCCCTGACTACAACTGGCCACCCTTTGAGTATAGGTGGGTATGCTTTAGGGCTAAGTTATCTCCTTGAATATTGTTTCCCTGTTTTCCTTATTTCCCTTAAATATTGCTTAAGATGGTTATTAGAGAAAAATCATCTCCACAGGACCTCTGCTTTCTGCCAATCCTTTGTTAAACTCATAGGAAAGGTGAAAATACTAAAGACCTATTAATTCTTTGTGCTTGAAAGAGAAAAGGATGCTGCTGTGTCACACAGGAGTTCATCTGAAGTTCCTAAGCTTAGTTTCAGTCCCCCAGATGGGATGCACTCAGACATGCTAGTGAGAGACAGAATGATAGACAGGATTTCTTCACTTTTCTCAGTTTTGGATTTTATGTCTCATTACTTCAAAAAAAGGAATGATTGGGTTAGGTGGGACCTTCTGGCAGGAGGGGAGCAGCTAAGCATGCCCGTGAAGGGAACTTTAGCAGCTGGAGTTTGTGGCAAGCGAGTGATCACAGGTAGGAGCTTGGAGCTAGCAAGGCTGGGAGGCTGCTGGGAGCAGGGTACAGATGGCCCTTTGGGCTCCACACTGACAAAGACACTTCCTAGAGACCGGGAGCAGTTTTGGCATTGAGTATCCTGTCACCAAGGCAAGGCCTCATCTGCAAGAAGTGGGCGAAAGGTTTGTTATATATTTTTTTTAATTATTATTATTATATCTACAGCATTCTTTTAAAAAACCCTTTGCTCTCTACCAGGAAAATATCTAGGCAGATCTGCTCCAAAGCTCTGGGGTCCTTTTGCGAGCAGAGACATAAAAAACTGGGAACACAAACCAGATATTACACTTTCACAGCTTTATCAACACTGGGCTTTTTTCTTTCGTTTATACAGCTTTGTCTACATAGGTATAAATCTAGCAAGAATGGCATTTCTGCCACCATGTTGTGCAGATGTTTTTGTAATGGTGTTTAGCTGGAGCGGCACTGAAAACTCCAGTAGCCACAGATATATCCTCCTCAGTGAGAAATACAAGAGCTAAGATTATGGCCAGCAGATAAAAATATTGTATGTCTCCCTCTAATTCTCACTTTGTAATATCTTAATGCCCAGCAACATGGCCATGATAGTAAGCAATTACAGAAATTGCATTTTTTTTTTTAAGATGTGAGTCAGAATATTACCACATGGTACTGTAATCACACAGGCCATAAAAGGATTTGTCTCTTTCTCTAAACCACGGGGGCAATATTGGTGGGTTCTGCCTCTTGCTCCTTTCAGTTCATTCTTGTATTTCCTTATCTGTTTGCACATTTCTTCCCTTCTGGCCCTGATCTAAATGTGATTCCCATTCTTTTACTACTTCATTCCTTAATTTCTGCCTACAGTAAAAGGCACTTCATGCATTCAGAGGCATGATCCCTCTTTTTTTATGTTATGTTGTCACTGCTTTTTATTTACCACATCTTCAGCTTCTCTTCCCATTTTATGAACAAATTCCACTCTTACTAGCTACTGTGGGACTTTGTCACAGTTTGGTTCCTCAGCATGTTGCTTTCATTTTATTTGGACTTTTACTTACATTTATTCTTTTCTGTTATTTTTGACCTTGTGTCATTCATTAAGCTGACTCCCCCTTACGGCATGACAACGTCTTCACCTCCTACTGTAAAACTGCAGAACGCTTCTGCTTGATGGTGGCTATTGCAGCCTTTCTCTCTCTGATACATTTTTTTGTTCTTTCCTACCCTAACTAATGCTCCTCATTTTCCATTCTCAGACCAGTTACCATGTCTATTTGCTGCTCATTCTTAATAGTACTAAGATCCCCGGGGGATTTCTTAAACCTGTTTAGTGCCATGGAAGTGTCTGATGTGTTTGTGGATCACAGTGCTACCCTTCAAAGAGTCCACAGCTGCTATTAAAAACATATTTGCCAGATATTATGAGAAAAGCTATATGGACTTATAAAAACTTACTTTATCTAAGATATAGCAAAAAAAATCCCCTACAAATTCTTTTCGCATGACATAAAAATATGTGATGTTCTTTAATAGTGTGAGCTCAGGTTTTATTAAGACAGAACCAGCTATCAGAGATTACAGTCCCTAAAATATCTATATATTAAACAGTAGCATGCATGACTTGGTTATTGCTGACAACCTGAACTGAAGCAGGCTTACACAAACATAAGGCTTTACAATTAATGCTCAATAGCACTAGGCTATTAAAAGCCTTAGTTGATGTGTCCTTTACGATGAGGATTTTCAACAAAACTTGGGAATTTCGGATCATGTGTCCCACCAAAATTCAATGTCTGAGTTAGGTTCTACCACTTTGACATTTACTGAAATCCCAATCCCATGGAATCAGTGTGAGTGTTAACAAGGACTTAAATGAAGTTCAGGTTTCACTCATGGGTCTTTTGCTTCCATTAACCTTAATGGGTTGTGAATCAGAGCTGTTGAACAATGGCTATGAGAAATCTATTACTTATTATAATAAGTGTATTGTGTATGAGAGGGACAGAGGCACATCCTACCCTTTGATTTTATGCTTTCCTACATCTCTGAGTTTTATTTTTCATTTATAATATCGCAGACGGGCTAACTTCTGTGGATTCACAAAAACACAAACCAGACTCGGATAAGAGTCACTTTAAAATGGTAGCCAAATCTACCTAACACATATCACGTTCAATGAATTAGCTAATAATATAACTCAGTAGGTGGTAAATGAGCTAATAAAATATGTAATATAGTTCTATGTTGGAGTTCAAAACAAGTGTTAAAATAACATTTACTGTTACGTTTGTAGTAATTTGTATAAGCTGCCTGGCAGGAAGTGAGTGTGCTGCACTATTACAAAAATTAGAAGAGGAACAATCTCATTATTTGTATCTGGGACGAAAGGAAGTCTGTGAATTTATCCTACAAAATGTGCTTTATGAAGAACTGACATAGCATAGAGGTCAGCATTGGGTATTAAAATTTAAAGCCCGAGAACTGAAGACAACATTACCCGGTGAGTAATGGGTAATTACTGGGACTGGAGTAATTGATCATATTAGCCAAAAAATGAAATAAAATAAAAGCACACCATTGTATACTTTGGAAAAGTCATGAAATGACTTACATAATGTTGATTTGAGTAATTTTTGCTGATTCCATAGAAATATAAAGCAAATAAGAATTGGAAGCAAATCCTAACTGAGAAACCTAACACAGAGCACTGTATCCCCTGACTGTAAATTCTACAGGAATTGCTTTGAAATATACATAAAAAAACTGTGTAGCGAAATGATCATGCTGGGCTTCATTCTGCACCACCGACTTTAATGGGATTTTCCTGAGCAGCAAATGCAGGATTCAGCTCCGGTTAGTGGCAGTGCCACTCGACTCCAATCACATCGCTAGTCAGACAGACCTAGGAGTGGAAACCACGTATTGAATTGTATCACCTACCTAAATGGGGAAAAAATGTTCACAAAACTTTTTTCCAGTATAATAACTGGAAATATGCTCAGTTTTTTTGAACAAAGGGTCAGTTAAGTTATTGTTTAATTGAACCTGCCTTGACTATTAATGCTTGGGGATACCTGCTCAGGAAGACCAATGTTTAAACCCAGTCCCATTCAAAACAGCATTTAAGCATGCACTAACCTTTGAGCTTAGTAACTCACCTGTGTAAGTGCTCTCTTCTGCTCCCTTTATCCTACAGACTACTTCAGTCAGGGTTTTTTTGGGATCAAGGTGTAAAACGTAGAATAACATCTCAAAAATGGGTCAGTAATGCTCCCCTGGGGTAGAGGAATGCTAACCGCAGCTGCACTGTATTAGCAAGACCATAGCCAGCAGGTCAAGTGACATGAATATTCCCTTCTCCTTGGTTTTCTTTAGGTTGCACTTGGCACATCGTGTTCAGTTTTGGGCTACTTGGTTCTAGACCGGGGTTTTGTTTAGCCTGGAAAAAAAGAGCCTAAAAGGACAGCTAATTGCTGTCTTCCACTACTTAGGAGCTGAGGAAGAGCCAGGACCAGGCTTTTCAGGGGAGTACAGTGAATTAGAGATCACAGTCACAAAATGCAGCAGGATAAATTTGTACTTTTACATAAGAAAAATATTTTTCATGATGGGAGTGTTGAGATACTGAACAAGGTGACCCAGAAAAGTACTGGAATCTCCAGGTTTTGAAGATATTCAGAATTTCACAGCACAGATCTATTTTGAAGTATGAAAATAGATTTTTAATAAAAAACAGCTAGTATTTATTGTGAAATTAGGTCATTGAAATCTTCTCTGAGTCTTTTTAATATTTTAAAGACCAATACTCTTACTATCTAGAAATTAGATGTGGTATTGTAGATTTTTGTGTTTCAGCTGTTCACATTATCGCAATAGTTTGCTAGTTTAGAGAATGCTGGTGGGTTTCTGGAGTTCCAGTATATGGCTAAAGCAATGTCAGAGAAGGTAGAATTCAAGATCATAAAACACCAGACTTTGTGCAGGCCCTGAAATGCAGATTTTCATAATTCACATGCCACTTTAATTCTCAATTTATTTTATGTTCTGTTGAAGAATAAATATTGATTACTGGGATTTTTCTGTAAATGCAAGTTATAAATACACAAAACCTCAAAAGCCACAGAATAAAGAGTGTCTCCTCAGAAACTGGACCATGTTGGGATTATTTGAATTGGAATATTGGAATTATTTTTAGCTGAATAACTGAAGTTGAGACTAATTTTGAAATTTCCTTAGTGCAGAACAATGTAAGGGTATTCTACCGAGGAACAAGCAAACATAATGGTATTGAGATCCTAATTAGGGTTGTAATTGCTATTACAAAAAGAACTTGCTTCTATTCCCTTCACAAGTAAAGACCTCTGATTCATAGAAAAGTATTTTCAATAAAAGACATAGTAAAACTATTGGTTAGCTTTTATTTGATTCCTATTTCCTCTCACTATAACAAATCTTCGTTCTTCTTTATGGCTAAGATGACAAGAGCCTTTTAAGATGTGTTGTAAATGCTGTGTATCTTTATATAACCTTCATGTAATAATTTCTTAACATTCTTGTAGATGAATAGTTACATGATTTATGAAAACTGTATTGAGGTCATTTGATAATAGAACTGGTTATTAGTATAAGAATATTGATACCAACTGGAGAAAGTAATTACCTGGCAATGTTTAAGCAAATTCCTTCCAAGCACAGGAAACCCAGAGCACTTTTTCCAGAAGATGCTAACACTGTTTCAGAAGTTGAGAGGATTTGTATAAGAATCCAATGGTTTGTTTCTTGAAATAAAAGAAAAATACGCACTTATTAAACCCAAATAAAATGTAAAAGCTTACACAGAAAATGAAATGAGTAAAAGAAAAAAAATACAGCTACTATTTAAAAGGTACCTGTAATTTTGAGGAAAAAAGTTTAAATCACTGCAAAAGATTAATTTTAAAACATCTAGATAAAGCTGACATGGATTACTGAAGTCGTAGTATGACACAGAAAACAATTCCTGTGAAACACCAAGTTGTTCAGTGATAACGTATGCTCAGAGAGGAGGTATAAGCTACCATTTGGTGAAAAGAAAGGAACAGGGCAATTTAATTCAGATTCAGGACTCTTGCTGTTCAATGATTTGCCTGTTTCAAGGCAATTTCTTATGTGCTTTTTCTAGGTAACTGACTTAATTATTGTCTTTGTATTTTTAGGAATTATTTATAGGTTACAGCCCCTAGTTCTCTTATAAGATATTCAGGGTACCCAGTCTGCATAAGGCAGGGTTAACCAACATACAGAATATTTACCTATTTATTTCTTGCTTTAGCTATCTTTAGTGATCATTTATACGTGAGGGAAGATAGTCAGGTCCGCCCCCCAGGGCAGGCACTCCTATGTTTTTAAGTGTCTTTTAATTCAAGGTATGAAAGAACTCTGCAATTTTGTTTTCTGTTGTCTATTTTGTTTAATTTTTCTCTTTTTAATATAATAATAGTAATAGTGATAATGTTGATCATTATTATTATTTTACTTGTTTCAGCCATGATAGCCCTAGGGCTGGGCAAAGGTAATAAAAATAGTGGAGTTACCATTTGGTAATTGTTTCCACAGAAGCAGTAAATAAGAGTTTAACCCCACCTTTTCTCAAAACTGTGAGTAGCTGTTTTTAAGATAAAATTATTTGACATTTAGCAACAGACATATAGTAAGCACAATTGCTATAATTAGTGACAGGGAAGCTCATGGAAGGAAAAGAAAAACCTTACTAGGGATTTATTCATTAAAAAACCCCTAGAACCCTTTGCCTTAGTTGGATGGACAGAACAGCTATTAAGTGAGCAGGAAGTCTATACCAATAGAATTGGAATGATGGAAGTTAATTTCTGACAACAAGGAAAAAGGAATTGTTCTTTGTTGTTTCAGTCTATTAAAATCACACTGGAAAAAGCACTTTGGACTATTGTTTAGGAAATACTCCTGCACTAGCAGGGCATGAATGGCAGAAAATAGGCAAAAGGACGTAAAAGGCCTTATGAGTTTCTAATTAAATGAAATTAAAGTTGAAAGGAGTTTGTTTGTTTTTTTTTTTTTTTTTTTAGCTACAGTAAAGATTTAGACTTGTGGTGAATGAACTAAAATGTAACCTTTAATGACAAGGAAAGATAGTGGTAGAAAAAAATTGCCTTCTACTTACTGACACAGCTAGATCAATGTTTGATTAGTTCACAGATGGTAATTGAATTAAAGCTTGCAAGTGCAATGCATAGAGTATTGATTTTTCCTGTTGACTAATCAAGAAGCAACAATTTAGATACTGAGAGAGAAAAAAAATGTTGCCAGAAAATATAATTGCTATTAAAACACACGTCGTAAGGCAATGACAAAATCAATAGAAGACTGATACCATGCAGCTGGGTACTTCTAATTACTCAAAATTATACAGTCTAAATTCTGTATTCGCTTTATACCACATATAACCTCATTGATTTCAACATGATATTTGGTCCAGTACCTACAGAACACTCTACTCCTTTTTGTTTTCCTTTCTCACCACGGGTCTTTCCCTGCTGAAATCAATAGCAAAACTCACATTAAATCTCAGTAATGCATGATCATCGAATACTGCTACTCAAGGAGACATTTGTACGAAAAATGGGAGAAATCATTTCTCCATTGATAATAATGGCAGCTATATTGATGAGGCTGTTGCTTTGCTACATTAGTTGCCTGTTTTTAATCCAATTTAAAAAAAAATGGCAGTTACATGCAGAGGCTTATGATAAGGAAGAGGACTTGAATAAAGAATCCAGGAAAGCATATCTGTGTATTCTTAACTTCAACTATATGAGTAAAGTCAAGAGAAGTCAATCGATGGTTCATTCAAGTATAAAGCTAAGGATGTGTATAAAGAATTTTGCTTGGTCAGTTGAAGCATACACAATAAGTAACTACACAAATATTTTCTGCAAATGTCCTTCTAAAGCTTTATCTTTTTCTCCAAGTGATTGTGGATTTGTAAAGACGTGTGCATTTTGGAGGAGCAGCCTACCATCCATGCTTTTCTGAACTTATAGCTGTTTCAACAAATACATCATATTTTAAATTTTTTTTACTGTCCCACAGAGCTTTCTGGTTACTATGTGGTGAGAGTCAGACAATAGTTGCAATGTGGTTTTGTGGTCCCCAGCTGCCTTTCAAAATCTTTCCAATATGAGGATTTTGTATTGCTCCCTATGTTGCTGTTCGGGCTAGCCTGTGCAATTGTCGAGCTTTGTAGTCGAGTGACATTTAGAGAGAATTCTTCTAATGTTTCCACATAGTGTACTTCACTTCCCTATTGGAACTATAAAGACACTCCTTTATTATGCTTTAACATATAATCATTACCAAAAAGGGCTGCATTTAAACAAAAGTACTTTCAAAATCCAAAGCTTCAGATGTAATTTGCTGAAGCCTCAGTGACTGAATGAAAATATGCCTGCCTGTCTATTATGCCAGATGTCCCATTAGAGATATGATAGCTATTTTCAATCTCAGTGATTAATATACTCTGATATCTAGAGATGAATGGGAATTGAAGCTGATTCTGTGTTAGAGTATATTATCTGATAATTTAGGATATGCATCTACATATATAGATAGATATACACACACACAACTTTTACATTGACTATATGCAGATGTAAATGGAGTTCTATCAATTTAGCAAACTTCTATAATGACATAGAAATATTTAAAATCTCTCTTGGTTTTTAACATAGTAATTTTGCTCTAGACAATATCCTGCTCCTTCTCACTAGTCTTCTGAATAGCATCCATGTTACTTACATACCTCCTGCTTTACCCTTAAATGGAACCATTGCATGCTGGAAGCCTCCAGTTCCTGAACGAAGACTTACAACTTGGAAGGCAAATATTTTTTTTCCTGTGTAAGAAGAAATTAACATTTCTATCATGGCCATACAAAATGAGAGATATGGAATCTGGCTACTCTAAGAAAATGAGTTCTTTGAGGGGATTAAGTAAAATGTTAGTTAATTATACTAATCAACACAGAAGTTCAGAAGTATTGTTTAGTTGAAAAAGCTGCAGTTCTTCTCCAAGCAGATGATTTCACATACCCAGCCCAGTGGCAGAAAGTAAGGTAGTTAATTGAAGACCGTATCTTCTCAGATAAGAGATTCAAAGAAGATAAGTGAGGTGACTGATGGAAGTAGAATACAGAGTTCAAAAGTGAGAGCTAGAGGGAGCTCAGTGAATGCATCCCTCTCTCTTTGAAGAGAATCCTGTAGAGGGGAGAAGGTAAAGTATGTGTTGGACTTGGGAATTTTGGAGTGAGTCGTTGTCCTGGTTTCGGCTGGGATAGAGTTAAATTTCTTCCTAGTGCTGTGTTTTGGATTTAGTAGGAGAAGAATGTTGATAACACACTGATGTTTTTAGTTCTTGCTAAGTACCCTGCTAGTTAAGGACATTCAGCTTCCATGCTCTGGAAGAGGCTGGGAGGGAGCATAACCGGGACAGCTGGCCCAGCTGGCTGGCGGGGTATTCCATACCATGTGACGTCATCCTCAGTATATGAATGATAGGTGTGTTCCGGAAGTAGCAATCGCTACTTGGTTATCCATCAGCGTGGG
>NW_009227505.1:0-1039 GCF_000690835.1 Fulmarus glacialis | reverse complement strand
AGCGGCTTTTTTGGGGCAGGACGGCGGCAGCGGGTTGATGGCAGCACGAGGGGGGTGATTGAGCTGAATTTGGGGTGCCACATCACTGCACCCTGACACCGGGAGCACCCAGCACCGCCTCATCCACGGGACGGGTGCACCCAAGGGTGCTGCTTCTCCCGGCAGCCGCCCCAATAGAATTTCAGGCTATTCAGAAAAAAAAAAAAATGTACTTTCCTGTAATGATATTGTTTTTCCTCTTTTTCAGCTGATTTGTTTCTTTTCACCTTTTCCCCCTCCCTCTCCTCCTTGCCTCTTCTAATCCGTGTTCTTCCCTTGTCCCCTCGCGTGAGGCAGTTTGTTGGCTTGGATGTGGAGTTGGGATTACGGATGGACGTGGGCTCCATTTCTCTTCCAGCGAGGTTAATAGATGTGTAATAATTCGTTGGAAAATGTAATGGGTTTAAATTTACAATATGATTTTTAAAGGGTGCTGTTCTTGGATTTTACACCGAATTGGAAAAAAAAAAAAAACAAGCAAAAAAAAAAATTGTGTTTGTGTGTTTTTGTGGAGTTGGGGGGAGGAGAAAATAGAGAAATAAAGGGGGAAAATAGAGAAATGAAGGGGGAAATAAGGGAAAAATAGAGGGGTAAAATAGAGGGAAAAATAGAGGGAAAAACAGAGAAAGAGGGAAAAATAGAAAAAGAGAGGGGTGGAATAGAGTGAAAAATAGAGAAATAGAGGGAAAATAGAGAAATAGAGGGAAAATAGAGAAATAGAGGGAAAATAGAGAAATAGAGGGGTGAAATAGAGGGGGAAATGGAGAAATAGAGGGAAAAATAGGGAATTAAAGGGGGAAATGGGTGTTGAGGGTTGGGGATGAGGAATGAGGGTGGCAGCGATGAAGCTCAGGGCCATCCCAGATGATGCTACGGCCTGTCCGGTAGCACCCAAACGGGGCCGGTACCGTAATTTAATAAGGTTTGTAGGAATAATTAACATAATTTTCTTGCCCGGAGGTGCTGGGAGCGGGGGATGGACCCTCTGCAAACACACACC
>NW_009227504.1:2622-7521 GCF_000690835.1 Fulmarus glacialis | reverse complement strand
TATATATATAGGACTTGGATTTTCATAAGAGCCAAGAGAACTAGATATACACATTCCATCAAAATTCTTTTGAAAATTTTAGCTGGAAATGTGTGCTTTTATGAATGTGATTCATGCTACTGTAATTTTTATGGCACTGATCAAAAGAAGTGTTATTAGGAAAGCTCAGTGGCATGAGAGAAATTAGATAAGGATTGAATTTGATAGAAATTTATTTAGATGCATTAGCATGGCCAGTAAGATGGGTATTAAGGATCTCAAACACAGAAATCAGATATGTGTTATGGATTTTTTGCACTTAATGGAGTAGGATGACTTTTATTGAATAAAAAAATACAACACTTGCAGCTTTCTTGTTAATTTGAATACTACACAGCATAGTCATATCTAAAGTCTATAGTCATATGGGAAGGCATCTAATTAAACTTACCATAGCAATATAAAATATTACTTGTAAAATGCTACAGGTATATCTTTGAAAAATACCACAGTCAAATCTAAGTGTGAAATGAACATTGATTTTTTTATTAAAGATTTTCGCTAACAAAGGAATACATTTGAATATAAGAAAACAGGGGCAAAAAAGGAAAAGTTAAAGCAGGAGAGGGCAAAAAAGCCTTTGGTACTTACTGAAAGAGGAAAAAAGAGAAAATATAACAGAAGTAGATGTAAACTTTGAAAAAACCTGATTTTTAAAATGTATTTTGCTGACTAATTCTCTTGGCAACAGCTTTCCAGGAAATATTGTTGACATAAACTAACAGATGAGAGTAAACAGTCTGAGCAGTCTGCTACTGCTCCTCTGATGGCTTTGATGCTACAGGTCAGTATGAGGAGAAAGATGGCACAGACATTACTTAAGTTAGGGAGTTCTGATCTGTTGTCTTGATTACTAGTCTAAATTCAACAACATATTCTGAAAGGTAATATGAAGCACTCAGGATGAGAGTATGATATTTGTGCAGTTGTATCCTCCACTGCTGTGTTTTCTATAGCTAGCTAATGATATTACTTTATTTCTCCTCCCTTAAATGAACCATTAAAAAAAAAGAAAAAAAAAGAGAAAAAAGAACCTTGTTAGAAGATATGCATCTTGGTTTTTGTATTTTCAAAGGTAGTCATCATGAATTATTTAATACCGCTTTTTCTGGTTTAAAAGCTGAAATAACTAGATAAAATGGATTATATTATTTACTATTTGAAACATCAGAAAGAAATACAATATGAAAAATAATATTTGACACTTGTGTCCATTAATGAAATTGGGAGGGATATACAGTTTACTAATAAGGCATTTCTGAAGACCTCTTTAGAGGTCCAGTCTGAGCCATGACATTGTAGCGAAGAAAAAAGTGAAGGAAAAAATACACATAGATCAAATGAAAAAGGAGTACAAAGCAGAAACATTTAGATCACAGAAGACTGAAATGGCAGTGGGTGACTAGAATAATTTCAGGGAATAAGAGAAAAATGGGAAGTGCATCAGAGGAAGTTATATGTATTGTAAAAGAACTAAACTAAACTTGAAACCAAGATTGAGGCATTGTCTACATTTCTGTTGCTCAAATAAGCAAAATAATTTCTATTTTATAATTTTTTTTCTTTCTGCTTCCCAGCACCCTAAATCTGTTCATTATCACCGTATCAAATAAGACAGATAGAAGTATTCTAGAACAGTTAAGACATGAGATTTCAAGAGAAAAATGTGTAGATTTTGTTTGCTCGTTCGTTTGCCAATTACTGACAAAATCTAAACGTAGTTTATTGCTAAGTGAGAGAAAGTTGTCCTTAATTACAGCAACGGAAGTTACTTTTCTATTATAACCTGTTTGGTTTTATACCTTTTCTGTCTATTGTCTCTGAATCAGTCAGTATAAGAGCATGCTTGTGGAAATCAGAATGGTCTTTTGGGAACTGCTGAAACAAATTAACAAAATTGAGGGAGATTTAGAGTTTAGAGATTAGCAAACCAAGAATTCAAAATTCCTATAACTTGGTTTAAAGTGGCAAAAAAATTTCTTGGCCTAGAAACAGTTTAGAAAAAAAATGAAGTATGATGGGTCTCCTAATCTGTTTATTTTTGATCCTTCTTGTGGGGTTCTTATCTATGGTAGTTTGTTATTCTACTAGAAAAATATGCAGTTTAAGAGTTTTCTGTTTTGAAATAGTGGCATAATTCTGTTTTATTTGATGTTAGGTAAACGGATCACAGTACATAAACAGTTGCCAAATCCAGATGGTTCTTATAACATTAGGCCAATTTCTTGAGTTTGAAATGCGCATCATCCTTAATTACAGAACACCTAACTTCCTTAGAACACCTCACTTAATTCATGTGAGTTTGAGGCATAAAAGTAGTGCCAGGTCCTTTGCTAATCAGGAAAGCTGAAAAGCATGAAGAAAAATTGCAAAGAGAGGTAAGAGATGCAAAGACTGTCAAAACAGAAAGACAGCTAAACTTTTACTTGTTTGTAAGTACTTCATAAAGCTGCTCAGAACAGACATGAAGGCTGTAGTATCGAATGAGCTGTTTGTGAATGAAAACAGATAAAGGAAAATGACAAAGTTGGTAGCATAGACAGTGCTGCTGTTTCGGTGTGGGTTCAGTGAATTGCCAGGTTAAATTTTAGGAAAGATTGCAAGATTGCAGTGAAGCATTTAATGTAATACAGAGAGCTTTGAATGCTGGCAGAGAAAAAATCAGAATACCTTGAAGAGTAATGTCATTATCTCAAATTTACAGTGATTAAAATTTTTTGAAGCTTTTTATTTTCCCTTTTTCATCACTGTTTTTTTCTCTTCTAAGTGATCATTCATTTGCAGTCTGCTGTTAAACAGCTTTATCAAATGAAGACTGTGTGGCAATGTAATGAGAATGTATCCAATAAAAATGCTTTCAATTACATTTTAAAACTGCAAAATATCAAATTACTGCTGTATGAGGATAGTCCATTGAAAACTCTAAGATTACAAGAGAGGTCATTATGTTTCTCTACTACATGACTTTGTAGTATAACAGCACAGTGTCACCTTAAACATGATTCATTGAAAGTGTTACAGTGAACAAACTAATTTTTCATTTCTAGAGCCCTGCAATAAATGAAACAGTTCATACAAAGTAAGAAACAGTGTAAACTTTTATTTCTTTATTTTGATTGCTACTAGAACTTTTAAATGATAAAATAAAAAATAATTCAAAAAATGCAATCTAGTTTTCACTATATCTGTGATTTATTTAATTCTTGTATTTGTCCTCATTGCAGTTATATTCGTAAGTGCTAGTTTCTTTCATCTTTTGGTTCTCATTCACTAGCAAACATTGGGTTGATAGAGAACTGATTGAGTTGCAGGAGATCCGAGTTTAGCTCCTTATTTTATAATTCCCATGATATCTTTGGGAAATTAGTGTTCTAATGTAGTTAAGTTCCATTTGCAAAAGACATTTAGATACTCAGAAAGCAGTGGGGCAAAAGTACTAAATAACTTTGTTTTAGAAATCTTACCCAAATCTCTCTGTAGTCAAGTTCCCAATTTATAAACTCAGGTTTTTTTAACCACTGGGATTACAGATTTTTCAATGAGGACATGTCTAGCACAAATCACAGCGGCACACATACTGAGGCGTAGGACCACTAATGTAGAACAATAATAGGCTGAAAATCTTGCAGAATGTTTTTTCTAATTTCTAAAAATTATGTCATAGCTTTTTTTTAAATCTTTCTAAACAATTGCATATTATTGTAAGATTGTGGATTGGATGAAACCATGGGTAAACCATGTGTTACATAACCATCATATTCCTGTTCAGTGTAAAAAGTAATTTGTCCTTTTTCAGTAGAAATATCAGTCATCGGCCATAACACGAGCTGCAGGCACAACTGTAATCTGATGAATTTGCCTTGTCTGAATCTCAGAAGCAAGTGACTACACACTGTTTTATGCACATGAAAGAGACATTCATATAGAAAGGATGATGCTACAATGTGTAAATAAAGTGTATTCTGGATTTAGTTTGTTCACTGACAAGATACCTGCAAACAGAAAATCTCTCTCTCATTTGATTTCTAGCAAGTTTACAAGAATTGGATTTTATGTATGTTCTTTATAAATAAAGTTTTTATCAGAAAACACCAAACCCCAAACCTTTCCATTCAGCATTAATTTTACCTACCTAACTACTGAATACCACATACCTATTAATAAAGTTGCTCAGGGTAACACAACTGAATAGTTGCATTTTCTACATGCTGCCAAAATGACCTCTACATAGATTAATGTGAGAGAGTACAATAGGTGTATCTAAACTAGCAATTAACACTTTGCAATGGCTCTTGCTTTTATAGTTCAGAGTCATGTTGTGTACACTAGAATATACCATGGGTACACTTAAAGCTGTTTCCTTCCCAATGAAGTCAAGGTGGAAGTCCTGTCCTGCAGCATCATCTAGAGCACCCCAATCCTAGGGTGGACATAAGGTCCTCCAGCAGTTCCCTTGGCATGAGTGGGGTCCTGTCAGTAATGAAAGGCTTGTGTCACGTACTAGGTTCAGATTGTCAGTGAGTGTTCAAGAGAAGCAACCAAGTGAATTTCATTGCCAGTAAACATGCATTGTGATTACGGTTCCAAAACGGAGCACCAGACCAAACTCCAGTCTCTTCCATCTTTGCACTACTTGGTAAAGTGCATGCGCCAGCAAAGGACCAGCAGGATTCATCTGTATGTGAATTCAGACCCCTTCACAGTGGGGTCACTTACAAAGCTCTGCACTTGCAGTCTGGGTTTGGAGTAGGTACCACAGAGCCTGATTATTCAAGCATCACACACAGATGGAGGGAATTTCACCTTTCAAGCATCAGCTTAATGTAATTTTCAAGAGCATATTTTACTTTTTACATGTTT
>NW_009227504.1:2165-2592 GCF_000690835.1 Fulmarus glacialis | reverse complement strand
GGAATGGATGGTTTACCAGAATTAAATTAACTTTTAAGAGTAAATCTGTTTCCCTCTATGTTTTACAGATTGTGCATTCTTATAGTTCAGATTTTAAAGGGAGATTAAAAGGAATGATTTTTTAATATGTTTTTGCTGTTTGCTGGAGGAGCAAAGCAGAGAGAAAGCCTAGCTGTTATTGTGGAAGGTGAAACATTTTGAACAAATGCTTTGCTGTGCTCCTAATTCCTTCTTTATTATTTTTAAATTATTATAAAAATACCTTTTCTTGACAACTATGCCTTTTCTGTCTTGAAACCATCTCTGCCTTAAAAAATTGCTAATAAGTTGCTCTGCTCAGACCTATGCACACATTCATACCCATGCTAGACCTCCTAAGATTAGAACATATAATTATAAATCTGTGTTATTCACACTAGGAAAAATA
>NW_009227504.1:407-2146 GCF_000690835.1 Fulmarus glacialis | reverse complement strand
GGGAAAAAAAGTCAGGTAGCAGGGCCTCTGGACTGCTTACACACCTTAAAAATGGTGTTGCTGTAGCATTTACTGTTCTGGACTGCAGTAAAAATATGATATTTAAATTCCAAACAATTTTTACTTCTGTAATGCTTTATTTGTATTATACATTAAGGATTGTAGTATAATGACTTTGCTTTTTGTTGTTCACTGAGCAACACAGCTTTCGGCTGTGATACATAAACATCTGTTCTTTTTCTGGTGCTAATGTAGAAGGCAACACAGGTACCTAGAAATTTACAATATGATAATTGCATATTAATTATTACCAACTTTCTTTCTAACACAGGGAGTTTCTTGATGATATGAGGTGTGATAGAATAGAACCACAAAATACAGAAAAATTTAGGTAGTCCAACCTCATGCTCAAAGCAGAGCCAGCTAGATCAGATTGTTCACAGCCTTGTTAAGTTCTAAATATCTCCAAGGATGAAAAGTTCCCAACTTCCCTGGACAAATTGTTGCAGTGTTTTACAACCTCCAATGTGAAAAATTGGACATTTATTTTCAGGAATTGTATTTTTTATGAGCTGAACTGCGAGAAAAATGAACTGGTACTTCTAATAAAAGAAACTGAACTTACAAGTCTGTTTATTGCACTAGCCTTTAAACCCACAAAGTAACACAGCATGAGAAGACTAAATTAACAGTCTTTCTTGATTAAATCATGTGGACTTACTGATTCACTAGGTAATTATCAAATGTGCAGGAACTATACTGAAACTGAAGCAGGATAACTCTGGCAGTCCCCCTCATGCATCCCTATGCAATCAATCCATTAATATACATAAAGGAGAATTAGGCAGGCCTTCAAATGTTCCATGCTCCTTTAAAAAAAAAAAAAAAAAAAAGTGTTGTGTAGTTCTAAATATTGATTGCAGAAAATGGGGGATCTTATCTATATATGTAAATACCTGAAGGGAGGGTATAAAGAAGATGGAGTCAGACTCTTTTCAGTAGTGCCCAGTGCCAGGACCAGAGGCGATGGGCACAAACTGAAACACAGGAGGTTCCCTCTGAACATCAGGAAACACTTTTTTACTCTGAGGTTTACCAAGCACTGGCAGAGATTGCCCAGAGAGGTTGTGAGTCTCCATCCTTGGAGATGTTCAAAAGCCATCTGGACATGGTCCTGGGCAGCCTGCTGTGGGTGGCCCTGCTTGAGCAGGGGGGGTGGACCAGATGACCTCCAGAGGTGCCTTCCAACCTCAGCCATTCTGTGATTCTGTGAAACCAAGTGTCACATGGTAACTTAATTGAGATTTGTATTGGAGTTTTGGACTACATTCTATTGCCTTACTTCTCTACCCCCCATCAAAAAAAATGTCCAACTGCATTGTTTTCTTAAGGTACATGTTCTATCTCTAGCTTTCTTTGATTAGAAAGAAAATGTAGGATGCTCTGGCATACTGCTGTACAGAAGGCACTCTATTGTGGTTGAGTTTTTTTCTTGGGGATTAGAACAAGGCATGCACAATGTCTCTCTGCCTCTTAGAGTGGAGAACAGATTACATAACGTCAGCATTATCCTTCTGGTTTACATCAATGTCAATGTTAAAAAACAACCTGACTTTGAATTGTTCTAAAAGCAGGGGGGGGGTGTTCCCTTATTTTTCCACCTGTAACGTGCTGTTAATGTAAATAGAAACCACTTTTCCTCATGAAGTTCATCATTATCACATTTTTTATATTTGTCA
>NW_009227504.1:0-340 GCF_000690835.1 Fulmarus glacialis | reverse complement strand
AACACCTAAATTCAAATAAGGGACAGGAGAAAACCGCAGAAAGGATTGGAAGGGCTAGGAGAAGGAAGAATGGTTAGGGAAGACACGCACACACACAAACTTACTAAAAAGGAGGGGCAATGGGGATTTTCCTGTTTACAAGAGTGTTTACTATTCATCAGGCCTCAGGCCCTATTCATCACCTACATGCCTATATATTTCCCAAAAAATCTATAATTATGTTTTTGCAGCCAAATTACAGTCAAGTTTGATGAAACAGAAACATTTTTTAGAAGAAACTTTGAACAGCAGTGAATGTCAGAAGAAATTACAAGAGGAAATAGATTTATTTAACAAGAAA
>NW_009227503.1:35607-35866 GCF_000690835.1 Fulmarus glacialis | reverse complement strand
GACTCGCTGCAAGCCACCGCCCGACCATCGCTGCCGTTTTCACCTCCAGCAGGTGACCAACTCTATTGGTGTGACAGCCCACGTGCTCCCGGTCCCTGGTGGGTCTCGCTGATGATAAACATGAGTGTTATCGGTGGCACAGCTCACCCTGATGATCCTTGAACTGGATTTATTCATTTATTTGTAGAGAGGCAAGCAGCCCAGGGAAATTAAACGGCAGCCTTCCTTGCCGACGGGGGGGGGAGGCAGGTGTCTGTCC
>NW_009227503.1:34774-35112 GCF_000690835.1 Fulmarus glacialis | reverse complement strand
TGTCCACGCTTGCGCCCGCCCCAAACCTCCCTCCCGTGGGCTGGGGTGAGCCCTCCGCAGCTGCCCTGCGCCCTGCAGCCCTGCGGGAGGGAGCGACACCCCTGCTTGGGCACGGGGCTCCCACAGAGCCACCCCTCCCGTGGGCTGGGGTGAGCCCTCCGCAGCTGCCCTGCGCCCTGCAGCCCTGCGGGAGGGAGCGACACCCCTGCTTGGGCACGGGGCTCCCACAGAGCCACCCCCCCCCGGGGCACGGGCTGCGGGGAGAGGCAACACGCAGCCGTGCTGCTGGGCTGGGGCTTCCCCATCGTTGAAATAAGCCTCTCCTGACCACAACGCAG
>NW_009227503.1:31613-34314 GCF_000690835.1 Fulmarus glacialis | reverse complement strand
CCGACAAACTTTTGTAAGTGCTTTTGGGGGAATTGCGTGTTGGTTGTTTGTGGAAATGCACCGGGGTAGATCCTGAACCGATGCAAATCAGCTCATCTCCGTCAGGTCACTGTATTGCTCTCATCCTCCGAGTGCTGGGTCGGCTCCCTGCTTTCGGGCCGCCGGTTTCCACCCGCCGCCTCGCTCGCTCCTTATGTTTCTCCCTCTCCTCCCAAGTTCAGTTCTTGAGCATCTTTATTCGCAGTGTGACTTGCTCAACCTTCTTTTTGTGTTTTAATCCACATCGGTCTCTCCCTTGGCTCTGCCTATATCTGTTGTTGCCCGTATTTACATAGTTTTGATTGCACGTTCTCCGGGACAAAGCGCAATGATGCCATTTTGTGGATAATTAAATTTGCCTGGGTGCGGTCCAGCCAGCGGGACGATCCGTGCCGCGTCGCACAGGAGGGTATAAACTGCCCGGATTTGCATGCAGAGTCTGTCATCTGCTGTGAATCATTTTGGGATGCTTTTGCATGACAGAAGCTGTTTAAAAATAAATTGTGTTGTATTAGACTAATGGAAGACAATAAATTCGGCTGGCCTTTTAGCTTAAAATTCATCAATGCCTGGAGCTGGAAGGAAGGAAGGAGCCCGAGGACATCGTGCCACTGGGCAATTAATGGCCGGGAGCTCAGCACTTGCCAGGCTGCTGCGATGCCCGGCTGTGTCACAGCGCTCAGGTGGGTGTGGGGATAGCACGAGCATTAAACCCCTCTTAAAAAAGCAAAAATTACATAAAACCCCCTCTTTTAAACATCAGTTAACAAGACATCTTTTCGTCAAAGTCTGCTCTAAGTTGCACTGTGCAAAGAGATTATTGCCAGATGAAAAACCTTTGAATTATTGAAGCCTTTCAACCCTGATGGGCGTTTGCCATCCCTGCAGTACGGCAGGGAGAGCCCCTTTTTGGGCGTAATTTCCCCAAGTTTGGAACATGTCGGCCCTGCGCTGATTTTGGCCAGCAGTGTGGGAGAGTGATGGCAGAACCAAGCCCGAAGCTCAGGCGGACTTTCACTGGGCAGTTCTGGGGAGATAGCACGCGGGGTGCACGACCCCGCGCTGCACTGCCTCGCAGCAGAGGACGGGGCCGCTGGGACAGTGCCGCCTTGCAGTGGTTGTCCTGCGGCCCCATCCTGGCGGTGGGGGTACCACAGGGAACAATTCACCATCAGAACCCCCAGCTCAGAAAACCTATAGGAAGAAGCGCACCGGCTGTAAAGTCAGCTTTATGGTTATTTCTGGGCATCACCATCTGCTCTGAGCACCAGCGTCCCGCTCCCCCGTCCCCTCACGTCCCCCGGCATATGCTCCCATTGCTTTCCCGCCATTAAACCGCCGCAGACAGACCGCGGCAGCGGGCAGCTCCGGCGTTGCTCCAGGAGAGCATCCCTGCAGAGGGAGGCCCCCCGACACCAAGCCCGGGGCTGCGGCAGGGGCCCCTCGCTCGCAGCGAGGTCCGGGGGCTTTTCCCCTCAGCCCCCGCATGCCGGTGACGCCTGCTTGCCCCAGCACTGCTGTAAATTTTGGGTGATTCTGGTAATTTCAGTGGAGCGAGGCCTGATTGATCCCCACGTATGCGGGAGGAGAGGTGAGCGTGAGACATGGAGGGAAAGCATCTTATTAGTAGGGCAAATAACTCACCGTGAATAATTTCTTCAACAAATACAGCTCCTATTTCTGAATGTCTGCGAAGGGGCTGTGCTTTTCCCGAATCTGTTGGTGTCCAGAATTAATGGATTTTGCTTTTTTTCCTTTCGGTTTGGGACGGGTGAGAGCGGGCTGGCCGAGCTCCAGCTGTCCTGGCGAAGAGCGAGGGCTCACACGGTTGTTCCCGGTACCTCCTCAGAGGACCCTGGCACTCTCCCTCCGCCATGGCAAAGGCCCTAGAAACATGTCGTTTCCCCGAAAATATGGCAAATGCAAGGACTTGTGTGGAGGTTTAATATTCACCTAACACAAAAGACAGCACAGGCAAACCTTGATCGTTGATGGAAGACACAAGCCATCTAAGCAGGGCTGCTGCACGCTCATGTTTAAACTCGCCTGAGTGTTTGAGAGAACTCCCTGGATGTATTTGCCCAGTAATTTTTAACTTCATAGATTCGACCCTCTACAACTGGTAGTTTTCTTTCGCATCTTCAGCGGCACTCAGCCGGGCGGGAGGAGAAGAGGGAAGCCAAGAATGTAATTTATGGGGGGAAAAGCTGAGCAATCCGATGTTTTGTCCTCTATAAAGTACTGCTGCCACTTAAATGCCCACTTGTTGAATGCCACTTTCGGTTGATGTCATTTGCTGGCTTCATGAGCAGCTTCTTCCAAAAGCGCGCTCCGAGGAAAAGCATATTTTAAAAAATGCATGTGTATGATCTGGGCTCTGCTGTTACGAGTGATGAGTCTCAAGGTCCTGGAACCTCACCTCCCTTAAGGCTGGTAACGTGGTCTAGAGCAGTGCCGCAGCCTGCCTCCCTCACACCCCCAGCCGCTGCACTGACAGCAGGAGAGAGGGGCCACGGCTGAGCTGAGAAAGCTGCAGGTACCGATACACGATGCTTGGAACTGTTGCTGTCTTTCCTCGTGTACAGATCACTGGTGTGCTGATCTGGCCAAAGCTAACTCTGCCCACCGATGCCCACCCCGTCCCAAATCAGGGTCCCACGGA